>NW_026921659.1:0-87500 GCF_032062105.1 Saccostrea cuccullata | reverse complement strand
CTATTTGTATTGTTTTATGGATTTTAGATTTTGAATACTGTTCGTTATTTCAATATATTTCATTTTAACGATGCTTTACTTACGGAAACAGTCTAAGGTGTTACAACTGATGGTCTCTGTGCTTGTATATGGGCCGGGATATCCGCAGTTGTTACCACCATTTAAGGGAGAAGGGTTGTTACACTCTCTTGACCGTACTCTAGTACCGCCGCCACACGTCACAGTACAGGAGTTCCATGTGTCCCACTCACCCCACTCACCATGTCCTACAGTAGTACATAGACACAAAAAGATATTTTGTACTGTAGATTGGAATAAGAATTTTGAGTTTCCGTCAATTCAGTCAATACAACATCGAGAAATATGAATTGTGAGCAAAGTAAAATAACATTAGTATACTAATAAATGGGATTATTTCATTTATCAATTTAATTCCGCGTATAAAAACGGTTCACTTATTTTTAATATCACACAAAACGCTTGCCATTGTTTTCAAGAAATCGGCGCTTAATTGTAAGTTACAACAAGTTTTCACATTAAGGTGTTTTATCAATTTGACTTCTGACTAAGTAAAAAATCTTTAGATGTTGTTTTTTTTTTCTTTTTAAGTTTTCCAGCTATATATTTATTCCAAGAAATCCGATTTTTATAAGAAGATATCATTAAAAATGTTATATGGTTATAATTATATTGTTTTTTACCTTGGTCTTCAAACATATGATCTGTAAAACGGTGTACTGCTTTTTTCGATACTTGCGTAGTAATTTTAAAGTCAGAAGGGTGAAAAGTATGGTTGCATATTTCTGCCCCCTACATGCAAGATAAGTAATGTTAACATGCAACATAATTATGTAGACATGCAACATATTTATGTCAACATGCAAATAAATTATGTTGACATGCAAGTTACCAATCTTACAAGAAAATATGATTTAAATCTGGGTAAATTTACTTACTTACGCCTGTATCTGATATTTTATATGCAAAATGCAAGATAATTATGTCGACATATGACTTATTTATGTCAACATGCAAGATAATTATGTCAACATGCGACTTATTTATGTCAACATGCGATATAATTTTGTAAACATGCGCCTTAATTATGTTGACATGCAAGATAATTATGTTAACATGCAAGATATGTAAGTTGATATGCAACTTATTATCTTGCATGTTACATAAATATCTTGTATGTAAAAATAGAGCTTGCATGTTGACATGAATACTAGTAAGTCGCATGTTGACATAAATAAGCAGCATGTTAACATAATTATCTTGCATGTGAACATAAATATCTTGCATGTCTACATAATTATCTCACATGTTAACATAAGTATCTTGCATATTAACATAATTTACTTGCAGAAATAACTTATCTTGCATGTAGGGGCAAAAATATGCCACCATACTATGGAAAAGTACTCTAGATGTTGTATTACATATAATTGTTGAGAGATGGACAGACAGGCAGACAGACACCTTGACAGACGGACAATAGGATTCCATTACTAGTCACTGTATAAGTCACCCGAATTTTGATGCGAGACCCTAAGAAACAAAACTTTAAAAATGGACAATAAACCTCTGTTTTAACCTGAAGGCAATTAGATATTGAGGTTTGTTAATTGGATACTCACGGGGGCATCCAAGAGACAGACAGCTGCTAGACTGGCTGGAGGAGCCGGAACATCCACTGGGTCTGTTACACGACCTTGACCTTGTCAGTGTCTGTGTGGTACAGGAGCTGGGACAACTCCAAGAAGTCCACGATGTCCAGATATCTATATAGAGTCACACGAAATACAAAAGTTAATGTAAATCTATGGTGCAAAAAGTATCGATCTAAAGTAAAAGAAAATAAGCCATGAAAAACATCATTTATACCATATATTGATAAAGGATAAAACATAAAAGAAATTACATGTAGTACGTTATTCAATTTCAACATTTAGATATAATTAACAATGTTTGAGCACAGCAATCCAAAATACTAGAATGTCTGACACATTTGTTTCATATTTGTATATTCTACTCATAGGTCATTAATGGTAACATAACAGCAAAACTTTAAGACAAACGTGATGACTTGACAATTGTCAATTTCCCTTACTTATGTTGCAATATACCCTTCTCATCTGCATCGGGGGTTCATGTACTCCAGTTGATTCAAAACGCAAAAGATGCTATATTACAAACAATATCTAAAAACTTGCAAACTTTTGATAGACAGGTTAATGAATCAAAGATATTAACCGTCTCGAAAGTTCTGTGATTGACACAATGGCCATTTCAGCAAATACAATGTTTTATGAAGTCGACTGTTGACTAATGTTTTTTGTTACTTATCATTACACCACGATTTACACACAATATTATCTAGAAAAAAATTCCGTTTACCCGAGATTTCATGACGAGGAGCAGAACAGGGTTTAAACAGCCGACTGGGGAAGCTCACTCCTCCATATGTTTAATAAAAATAGTCAGACAAAATGGCCAAATTGTTTTCTTATATTTTAAGTTTTGACTGTATTTATTTGTGTCTCTAAAATTAAGAAAGATGTTGATTGTTTAATTTTGTTTTTGAAATCCACAAAACTGAGAAAAAATTCAATTTTTCAAGAAAGGTGTTACCTGTGCATGTTTCTGTCCAGGAGAGGTATTTGACATTTCCTACACACGGATCATGTCCTAACCAGGTGTTAGAGGCGTGGATAGTACAGGACGTGGGATAGTTACAGTTACTATTTAATTTGTTTTTGGCGTTCCAGGAACAGCTGTTGTAGTAATACGAGGCGCTTGTGAATGTCAGGAACCGGTTAGAGGAACACGATCTATAACTCTGACTTCCTTCAACTATAGGGTTCGATTCTGTGAAATATTATAAGCAAAAAATACAGCTTTTGAAAGTTAACGATTCAATTTAGCACAGAAAAACTACTACAAATGAAAGTTGCTTCATACCATAGAAAATTACAATATATAATAGATGATAAGTAAATCTGTAAGATCAGAATATTGATATTATATTTATAACTTACCTGATGTGTCTATCAAGATCTGAATGCCAAATATCCAAAGGTAAATATTTCTAGTTCTGGTCATCTTAAATAAGTACGGTATATTAAGCATTCGATCATCGAGATTTTATATATTTAAACACCAATAATCTTACTGACAATCTATTGTTTCTGAGGCAATCAACCGATTACGTTTATCTATTGTTCTGAAAATTTTTTGAGAAAGCATTGAGTACAAATGAAATTTGATAATTTTACATTTGTCGGCATTTAAAATTACTACTCAATGGAACTAAACTGATTGAAGTTTCCAAATATAGAGCTCTTTTAATATTTTAGATCATATTTATATTTAAAAGATCGTAGTGAACTTCTCAAACATAAAACCTCTATGATTTCTAGATTTACTTAGTTTACTTCTTGATTTGTTAAGTAAACGAGTCCATCAATAAAATTTCACTCCACGCCAATAGCGCATGAAGGACGCTATACATATTTATCTATTTGGGGGTATTGGGGTATATTACTTAGTAATTCAAAGAACTGATACATGCAACATTAATTTAAATTTATAACTATATATAATTTATATTTGTTATCCTCAAAACATACAATTTCACCTGCATACGAAGTATATATATTTCTAAAACGATGTAAATTATTGACAAGCAAGTTGATAAAACAAGAATATCAGCAGTCTCGTTTAAAGTTATTATTTCATAAGTTCTGGTCTAAAATGACGTATGAACAATTTCACAGTAAAATAAACGAGGTAAATTATTTACATACCGACAAGCAAGTTGATGAAACAAAAATATTTAACGGTTGTTAACTATAGTTTAAAGTCATCTGTTTATCTGTCTGTAATAAGCGTTAACAATGATTTTGTTGATAAATATGACCTTGTCAGCAAATACAATTTATCATTTCAAGTCAAATGTGAAACTATATTTATCAGATCTTATGTTTTTCAAACTAATTGTAAGTCCATTATTTATACACTGAATTTTTGCAATCGCAAGGATTTTTTCGTTATTTTTACAGTTGTGACAAGAAGCACGCAGATGCGGGTGTGACCGTTTACAACCGATAAACCTAGTTTATCAATTGTGAAACTATGATTATCTCATTTTTGTGAATTTGATGTTCACAATTTATCATCCATGGCACCCATTATTTATACACTGAATTGACCCGTTACCTCTGATGTGACCGGTTCGGCAGGTGTTTCGTCCGTGTTTGCTCTGCTCCTAATTTGTATTGTTTTACGGATTTGAGACTGAATACTGTTAGTTATCTCCATATCCTTCTTAACACTCGTCCTTAAACGGTTGTTGTCGGTTTTGATAAAGGATATTGGAATAGTGAGAAGTTACTTTCGGAAAAAAGAGATATACAAAACTTAGGAATGTATATTGCTTTATTTATATAAAACAACAATTTATAAACAAAAACAATTTAGCAACCATTGTATCAAAAATACACGAGTATACAATGTGTTCAAGTTAATGACAACCCGCAACACACACTTGTTGATCATGTAAAAATAGAAATGCCATGAAAGACAGGTTTTGATGGACAAAGGAGCAGTCTCTGTTTTCCAAACATGAAAGGATGGTCCTTCCTCCTTTCCTTTTCCAGCAAATATCGAGGCGATTGCACATAAAGCTACAGAGAGAAACAAGAAGCTATGCTGCATAAACCATAAGTAAACTAAATAATATCTTAAGTCATTTCCCCTGCAAACGCTTTAGATAATACTTAATTTTAAGTATCATGGCAAAGGGTATATTAAGTATGAACATGCTTAAGTCAAATATTTTGTGAGTTTTTTAAAAAAAATAACTTATCAATTAGTAAGACTTGTGAAGCAACGTGATTGTAAGAAGCAATTTCACGATGTTAGTCACGTGCTAATATGTAATGTCAGCACCGCACGTATTGATACTTACTGTAAAAAAAACTTAGCCTATGTTTTCGGGACAATATGGCAGTTGATCACACAAATAAAGTTCAATGCTTTTAAATCTTAATAATGTAATAATTCAACTTTGTAACTTTTGCTCCAAAAGACCTTTCTTCTATACGTATTCCTAAATAATGAACAGATGTATACGTACATTTGGGTGTTTTCTGCTATCTGATGTCTACTGCCTTGGCCAGCACCAATTGGAGATCGATTTTAGACAACTGGAAGTTCTAAAGAAAGAGATTTCAGCTTGTCTATGTGCATGTACATAACAAACGTTAGACACAGTCAAAAAGGCTGATATTTACAAGTACATATCTGTTATAACTGCAGTTATCTCTGACTTGTTTACCTGTGCATGTACTAATTAGTAGATTTACCTGCACTAATTTCATCACCGTGGGGAAATCTTCGTTGATAATATCATTCCTGACACTCCTAAATAACATGAAAAATCGTCTACAGCACTACCATTTGTTTTTCAAGAAGAGTGTGTTTAGGAAAGGTTAAGAAACATTTTCATTTTTTTTTTTAATTATTTAAGGGCAGACATTTTTCAACAGGAGGAAAAAAGCTGTGAGCTCTAAGAAATTCTGTCAATTTTAAACAAGTGAAAATAGAAAGTACAAAACAATTATTTTTTTCTTGATCGTTATATTCCTTTTACAAAATTGTTCGGGGTAACCGAAAAGTACATATATCAGCAGGATTTTGTTCAAATTTGCGTTCTTTTACAAAATTCTATGTCAGGGGGTTTAAAAAAGCTTAAAACAATGTCTATATATGTACACTTCCAAATAATCTAAAACAGGATTTTCTTATGTGTTTTCAAACAATTTCATTTTCCTTTTTTTTAATTATTATTTCTGTAAAACTGACATCTTACATAAGCATGGCACAACAAATGCAGATGAGGAAATTGAATCTGTTTTCATCAGCAAACAAGGAGTCCCATATACGAAGTACATCTATAAAACAAGAGGCCCAACAGCGCTCTGAGCACATCGGGCTTGAATTCTAAACAATTTGAAAATAGAATAACTACCTGAGGATGATTCCAGACAATTATTTTTTTCCCTATATATCCCTATGTAAAACTATAATCAAACTTATATAAAATTGGTTCTGGAGAAGAAGATTTTTCCTATATATTCCTATGTAAAACTAGGGTCGGCCATTTTGGCTCCACCCTTGCCCCGGGGGTCATGGCTTTTGTTCAAATTTGGAAGATTTTTCCTATATATTCCTATGTAAAACTTTGGTTCTTGCCCCGGGGGTCATGGAACAAACTTGAATCTACACTACCTGAGGATGATTCCACATAAGTTTCATCTTTCCTGGCCCAGTGGTTCTGGAGAAGAAGATTTTTAAAGATTTTTCATGTATATTCCTATGTAAAACTATTTTGGCTCCACCCTTGCCTCGGGGTCATGATTTGAACAAACTTGAATCTACACTACCTGAGGATGATTCCACATGAGTTTTTCCTGGCCCAGTGGTTCTGGAGAAGAAGATTTTTAAAGATTTTTCCTATATATTCCTATGTAAAACTTGGGTCAATGGCCTTTTCATGATTTGTTGACAATTTCCACATGAGTTTCATCTTTCTTTCTGGAGAAGAAGATTTTTAAAGATTTTTCCTATATATTTATTTTTTTTTGGCCCCACCCTAGCCCCGGTTTGTTTGTGATTCCACATGAGTTTCATCTTTCCTGGCCCAGTGGTTCTGGAGAAGAAGATTTTTAAAGATTTTTGCATATATATTCCTATGTAAAACTTGGTTTCTGATAAACAAACTTGAATCTACACTACCTGAGGATGATTCCACATGAGTTTCATCTTTCCTGGCCCAGCGGTTCTGGAGAAGAAGATTTTTTAAAAATGCCATTAATTTTTAACAAATTCAAATGCAGGCCCTTCATCTTAAATCCCCTTCACCCAAGGAAACTTTGTACCAAGTTTGGTTGAAATTGGCCCAGTGGTTCTTGAGTCGAAGTCAAAAATGTGAAAAGTTTACAGACGGACGGACAGATGAAAATGTGAAAAGTTTACGAAGACAACGACAACGACAGACAACGGACAAATTTTGACATCTATAAAATAATTAAACATTTTTTTCTTGGTACATGTATGAAATAATGATATGTGCGTATAATATAGATGGTTACAGAATAAAAATGACAACAATGATAAATATTCTCTACTGAACTGAATATACAGTGAATACTGCTAATAATGAAGTCATTAAGAACTTTTCTTTCATTCCACAATATGAAATTCCTAACATCTATATAAAAGGGCGATATAGTATAATAAATATAATGTGTGTTATTACCTAAAAGCTTTAGACACAGGTGCTTTTACCTGGTTATATATAGAGACGGGATTTAAGTCTTGCAGGATATAAAATATTTATAGAGACAGGTATTTAAACTTCGTAAGATATAAAATATTTATACCTGATTAGACATAGAGACAGGTATTTAAACTTCGTAAGATATAATGTATTTATACCTGGTAGGATATTAATTTTTTATACCTGGTAATGGGAATTCCTGAGACAGGAGGAGGGTCAGCCAGCGGAAGGCGTAGTACTGAGGCTTAAGGTCCAGTTCCTGGATTCTGTTATACAGAAATTCGTCCTTATCCTTCAGTTTCTTAGAAAACTTGGCCATCATACTGCCTAAAAAAGCATAAAAAAAATCAACATTTTAAGGTCAAAAACATAAAGCATCTAGCATCTTTTGTCTTAAAGATTTGTTAGACTCAACCTTTAGTGGCCACAATAGAAATACTTTCTATATGCTTCAGTACGATGTATCACTGATTAATTTACAGATACATTTAAGTTCTTGTATCGTTGCTCCAGATCCCACTCTAAATGAGCATTTTCGTACGTATTGTTCGATTACCAATTTGTTGTAAACCTTATGTTTTTATTTATACTTTTTTTCTTGAATTCAATGAAATCAATGTTACCTCATCTTTTAAGATAAACAATTTACTTTCGTTTGTCAATAGATCTGATGATGTAGTAGATAAATGTTGCATCTATAAAATTTAACATAATATAATTTGGCTATATTTTTAATCTAGTAATTGAGTTTTGAGTGTCAGTTAATATGCCTAAGCCCTCGATCAAATCTGAAAATTTAGATAACTTGAATATACTTTCCACTGCACAAATACTGTACTTAACTGATTTTATAGTAGCATTACATGTACCAATACCCAATTAATATCGTGCAATTTACTTGTACAAGAGGACCAATCAAACAGACGAACATACATGTATATGTACAATACTACATTTTATAATATACTGCTCAATTTTTGCCCTTCAACAGATATTAAAATATGAGTCAGTTTTATAACTGTCTCTCATTAAATTTGCATGCACAACCATTCCTTGAGGACTGTCTCACTAAATCTGCAATAAAAGCTCAATTCTTCAGAGACTAGATGGTCAATATTTCACAACTGCCCAATGGCGCTCGTCAACTCAAGTACGTCAAACCCAGAATTAATTAACGTCTACAAATATCCTGTAAACAATGGACTATAACATGAATTCTAGTTTATTCAGAGAAATTTCCAAAGAATAATCTAACTTACCAATTCCACATTCCGCATCAAGATCTAGTGTCTTGATAAAAATATCACGTATTTCTGCCATTAAATTTGTAAAGCAGAAAAAGGAGTCAGCTTCCGCGAATTCTGCAAAAACAAGAATGACCAGAGCATAAGAACTGTCCGAAAATATAATCTAAATGTCCGTTAATGATCAAACTTATAAAGTGATTGTATTTCTTGAGTTTTGTTGTGAACCAAAACAAAAAAGAAAAGCAAATTTTCCCTTTCACATGCATATTTCAAATGTACAGTCTATAATTAAACACGGTTCGCATTGGAAAACTGAAATTTCTTTGGTTTCGAAAAAAAAATATTGCGGTAAGGAAAGTGACATTCGCATTTAAATGCAATGCATACTGTATAACACCTCCAACTTAAAGATTACATGTACACTTCGTCAATATGCTGAAAATGAATGGAAAGTGAAAATACAATCATCACCAAAATTAAGGACATGAATTTCCTTCAAAGTTAATTGTGAAACCGAACCTTATGTTACACCTAATATTTCAAAAATAGAAAGGTCAACCTTGGCACAGTTCAGATGTGTAGTGCTTCCCTTACGCAATGAAACCGGTCGATATAAAAATGAACCCCTAAGTGAAAGAACTTGTGTTTTCTGTTCTAGTTCCTCTGTTGAAGACGAAAAACATTTCTTATTGGACTGTCAATTGTATAATAATGTTAGGAAAAAATATTTTGATAATATGTACAAGGAGCAACCTAATAGAATTGATAATGATTATTTGTTTAAAATTTTAAATCAAAATTACAAGATAAAATTAGCCAAACTTGTCCATACAGCATTTAACCACAGAAAGAATCTTTTGCATGTGTAAATTTATATTAATGTGATTAATGGAAAAAATGACTTATAGGTCCAATGGGCCGGGTGCAGATTCAGTTTGACGTATTTTGTTTACAATGTTTATTGAAATGTCTATATGCACAATGTCACTATAATAAATGATTACTTACTAAAGATTAAGATTTATTTATAGTTTCATTAAGTGCGTATGCGTAAATAATGAGTGAACATACATGAAGTTTTTGAGAACCAACAAAGGATAGTTTTCAGAATTTTTTTCCCTTTTACTTACCTTTCCACTCGTTCCTTGGATCGGAAGCAAATGTGTAATAAATGGGTCCTAAAATCTCATTCATGCCCTGAAATACAGTCAACATATCGACATCTATATGGCAAACTACATTTACTAGCATTTAAAACTATAATGAAAATATATATTAGAAGACCCTAAATTTTAAAAATAAGATAAAGTAGAGCAATCCTAGATTCTGGTGTGAAGAAAATAGCCATCCTGCACGTATCCCTGGCCAGGGTTAAGTTTCGCATAAATAGAGAATATCCTAGTAACCTACACGTATCCTGTCCCGCGGTAAGGTTCGCGTATAATAAAGAGTATCCTAGATTTTGGTGTGAAGGAATATCTAACCTGTACGTATCCTTAGCCCGCGGTAAGGTTAGCGTATAAATAAAGGAATATCTAACCTGTACGTATCCTTGGCCCGGGGTAAGGTTAGCGTATAAATAAAGAGTAAATAAAGAGTACCCTAGATTCTGGTGTAAAGGAATACCTAAACTGTGCGTATCCCTGTCCAGGGTTAAGTTTAATATAAGTAAAATCCACCTGTGACGTCATTCTTTTCTTTGAGCGCTCCATTACTTTTAAGGAATGGAGAGCCTTCCTCCTCGTCGCTATCATTACATTGAAAACGAAATTTGTTATGGCTAATTCTCCTTTAAATAAAGTGCCTCTACCAAGGAAATAACTGTAGAAAATTTTAGAGAAGAGTTTTGAAAAATTTTAAAGGTTAGTTTCACTTTTCATACATTTTAATTCTTAAAATAAAATTCACTTTTGGCCATACCAATTTCTAATATAGTACCCTCACCGTAGCAGTCCGATGCTCATTTCACTAACAAATCAAAATTATAATATTAAAAAAATAAATTACGCGCGCGCGTACACTTTTTTTTCAATTTTTCTTTCTATTTTATATATAAAAACTACTACTAAATGTAAAAAGTATGTTTGTTTGTACTTTTTATCATATAAATATTCTTTATTATGTATTAACAAACAATAAAAACAAGCATTCATTTTTGGGGAAGGCTAGGTGTTTTCTGCAAGGAGGTAGCACGTCGGGCTAGTAAAAAACATAACTACATACGCAATGCAAGCAGCAACAATGACAAGAACATTATTTTCACTTGTATTTAATAAAATTCCCAATCAGTTGAAATTTTCCAGACAGCCCCTAAATAAATCTTCATAATCTTATCTGTTTTGGCCTCTGCTCTCAAAAACGATTTTTTTCCTACTTTTATTTATGGTAAATACATGCAGATATCTCATTAAATTATTTACCCTTACATAAAGATAAGTGTTTTATGACTCACATAAAATATATTTTGTAAAGGATTTAAGATAAAACAAAATGATTTTGATTTTATCCCTAGTGCAATGATCAGGGTTAAGTTTCATTTAAATCAATTTAATTTTTTTCTCATAACAATTTATGCACCTCCCATAGTGTGCCTTTTAACTTTAATTTTAAAACCATGTACTCCTCACTTTTCAGCAATTAATTTCTTCTCGTCGCTATCATTTTAATTTTTGCAGTTTGATGAACTTTTTAAGGGCATTTGCGAATTTAAATAAAGATTGCCTTTGAAGCCACTATTAGACTAATTGTAGATTTGAATAATCTCGAACCAAGCATTTCTTCCAGGTAAAATTTTAAAACAAAGCATGCTTTACCATCTTTTCATACATTTTAATTCTTAAAATAAAATTCTACTTTTATAAGGGTTTTCCACGTACATTAGACTTGCCGAACCTGTCCACCTGCAGGCTTTCTGATTGGAGGACACAGTGTTCCACCCTCTTCCTGAGAGTTTCGACCCGAGAGTCCGCGTGTATTATCTCCTTACAGGGAAAGTCTGTCGCCTTTTGGAAGAAAAACAGATCCGGACATAGACGACTAAAAACGAAAAAAACAAAAACAGGTCCGGTTAAGCCGAAAATAAATCTAAATCTAGACAAAACCGACTGTTGAATAAAAATGAACCAGAAAAAAACAGCTTTTGCAAAATTGTGTTAAAATGTGCAACTTAATCTCCTGAAAAAGTTATGAAAATTGACCTCGGATATGATAGTTTATGATAAAATGATACATTTATTTATCAGAAAAGAAACTAATTATTTTTCAGCATTTAATATATTTAAATATAACATTCTGTACAAGAGGCAAATTTTAAAACCGTTTTTTTAATTTTCTTTCTAATACCAACCATACTCATCCTAACAATAGTGAAATACATGGACATGTACGTTCCTTAAAGTCTCCTACCCGATGATGAAACGATTTTCAAATTGGCTTAAACCGTTTAAACTTTCGCGGGGCGGGGGGGGGGGGGGGGGGGGGGGGGGGGGGGGGGGGGGGGGGGGGGGGGGGATTACGTTGATCGTTGACCTTACCCTTAGATTTTGTTATTATTGTTTCTGTTCTGTGTTAAATCGTACAGTATTAAAAAGCGAACGAGCAACCACAATTTTTTAAATGAAAGATGACATACAAATACTACAGTTAAAGACTAAACTCACAAAAAGGGGAGGACCCCTTTCACCCCACCTTTACCCCGCGTTATAAAGGACTGAAATCAAAATTACAATATTGCAAATCAACCAACAGTGCTGTCATACATAATGTATGGGGTCATCTGGACGTGCTGAATTGTATCAAAGAAGGGTCCCAGAGGCAAAGAAATCATTATTCAGTCGGACTATAATATTAAAGCGAGTATTTTTTTACTGTTTGGAAGAATCGATACATCAAATAATTCAGAATCAAGTAAACATCCACTGAATTAGGTTCATAGCAAATTAACAGCCTCTTCACAGAGAGGGATATTATGAATTAATTATTATCGAGTTAAGATTTATTGAAAAATCCAGAAATATTGTCACAGTATGAAACTAAAGGGATTTAGTGTTCATTTAAACACTTCAAGGCCCGCGTGCGCTCCTTAGACCATGGTTTTCCTTCGACTAACATCTTTTCTCATTTTGAACATCGTTAACGTAGAATGTGTTCGTGGTAATGATAATTACATCATTACAAAGGGACTATATGATAAGCTTTTCAGTGGAAATTACAGTTCCGATATTCTCCCAATTTGTGACAAGGGTGAAACAGTGAATATAACCATTAGTACGGCTCTCCGTGAAGTAGTCGAAATCAACGAAAAATTCCAAACGCTGAAGCTGAAAATCTGGGTTCGTTTTAATTGGAGAGACTGCAACCTTCAATGGAATTCCTCACTTTTTGACGACGTTGATCTTATCCACGTTCCTTATGAGAAGATCTGGATTCCAGACATCACTCTGTACGAAGGGACCAGCGAGTTTGGGAGTATGCCACAGGTCAAAGACTACAGAGCGGCTATATCGTCTGATGGACAGGTCCAATATAATTTCCCGTCCACCGTCACCACAGCCTGTTCCATTGATGTCACCTACTTCCCTTTTGATATTCAGAGATGCAGTCTGACCTTCGGGTCGTGGATTCATTCTATGAAGCACCTGGGAGTGTATCAGTCTTCAGCCTCGGCAGACACGTCTGCCTTTCTGAACCACAATGAATGGCGGCTTATCTCCATGGAATCGAATCGACTCGTCAGTTACTACAACTGCTGTGCCTATCCTTACTCCAAGGTGTCATTTCAGTTGGTGATCAAGCGAGAACCTAAGTTTTACATAATCACTATCATTTTCCCGTGTATTCTCGTCACTAGCTTGGCCTTCATTGGCTTCTGTCTCCCGCCATCTTGCAGCGAGAAGATTTCGCTACAAATCACAGTTCTCCTCTCCATCACAGTCTTCCTGCTTCTTATTCAGGACAAGCTTCCGTCGTCATCAGACACGTTTCCGGTCATTGCTTATTTCTTCACAGCGTCAATGATACTAGTCTGTGTCGCCTGCATCATGGCAGGACTGGTTCTCTTTACCTACTACAAACGACTGTCAGGAAAGGCCGTCCCCAAAATTCTTCGAAAAATCTTTCTTAACGTCCTCTCTGATGTCTTCTGTGTAAATTATGAAGAATGCGTCTCCAAAGACATCAACGTTTCTGCAGTATTTAGTGAAGTGAGAGAAAGGAGAATGTCTAGTGTGTACCTGAAGGATGCATTGAGGCGAAGAGAGTCCTTTGCAAGCAAGAAAATTCAGAAACAGATGCATGAAGACATACCAGAGGAAAGCAGTGTTTTGTCAATTCCGCTCTCACTAAAGAATGGTGACAATGGGCATATTTCAAGAAGAGAATCCCTTTCAAGTGTTTTTGTTGAGGCTGAGAAGAACAAAGACAAAAATCACGACAATCTGAAAGACTTGGAAAAAGTAATCCATGAATGGGTCCACTTAGCCCACGTTATAGATAGATTTTGTCTGGCCTGTTACACCATGATTTACTTCACAGTGGCAGTCACCTTTATTGTTTTGTATAGCTAGAGATTTAAAGGTGGCGGTTGCATTTATCATTTTGTATAGCTATGGATCTAACAGTGGTGTTCATCTTCACTGTTTTGTACAGGTAAAGATCTGACAATAGTGGGCATCTTCTTTATACAGTAAAACTCGGTTAATGCAAAGTCAATGGGACCTATGAAATAACTTAACTATAACCGTAATTTGTTATATCCATATAAGGAATTCATTAAAATTACATAGCTGGGGATCCAACATAACTTCGCTATATCCATGAATCCGCAATATCTGTGTTCGTACTAAACGAGTTTTACTGTTTTTGTTTTCAATTAAGATAATGCAAATAAGTAACAGGAGATGAATGTCTGATCCAGACTGGAAATCAAACGGGGGACTCCTGCAGGTGCTCTACTGACTGAGCCATTCAGGCTGACATTCATGGTCCATACCATTGAACATGCATACAAATATATATCAACATTGTTAAAAATGCCAGTAAAATGAATAAAGTGATTTTCCACTTGTACATAAAGACTGTGTTCAAATCTCCCTTTATATGGTATTAGAACATGTGCCTATTAATGCAGTTAATCATAGTCTTTTGACAGATAAAATGGAACTTATATTCTCATATGGAACCTACTGTCCTTCTATGAATGAGATTTCTCATTATGATATATTGATTGATTGTATATTGTTTAACTTCCCTCTCGGGGATTTTTCATGGAGACGCCACCACTTGCTGGTGGAGAGCTTCAAATTTTGTCCTATACTCGGCATTCAGGGCCATTGAGCAGGGAGGGATCTTTTTTGTGCCAGCACCTACTGCGACACGGGACCTCGGTTCATACAGTCCCATCCAAAGGACTGGTCTTCATGTCCCACAGTGGGATTCGAACCCGCAATGTAAGGATCAACTCCTTATCTGGCAACTCTAGAGCAGACACTCTAACCACTGTGCCATGCGGGCAACTTTATGATATAAAATATATAGTTTCATTAAATTCAAACAGACGGGTATTTTGTTAAGTGGTGTAAGAAGGAATAAATAAATGTGATGGTCTCAAGTTGTTCTTATTTTTGTAAATTTCATAAATGCATTAACTTTTTTAACCATGCAATCATCACTATTTATTATCACAATTCTTTATTGAATAACTTTAAGCCGTACATCCCTTTAGCATAAGCAAAACATACATATTATGTAATTATGAACACTCACCGACAGTCCTTATCAATCTGTAGTAGCATGTCATTGTCTTTGAAGAATGCTCCCCAATTACTGTCAGGGTTGGGGTTTAAGGGCTGAGGAGTGGAGAGAAAAGGAAAAACATATAATCAACAAGGGTAATCAGACATTAACTAACCAGAGTTTTTAATAGCCTGATGATTTTCTTAAAGCATTATATATTCCATGAGCATTGGAAAACTCATGGTATTTATACATTTTGCAAATATTGTTTTTGATGTGATTCAGTGGCATTTTCCTTTTTAATTTATTTAAACAATATTTTATTATCAGTAATTCACTTCCTTTGTAAATGCTCTCCAAAATACAAAGGTAAAAGTCATGTGTGTACAAGTAAATGAAGTTTTTTTTAATGTTACCGGTATTCAGTGGATGTTACTTATACTTTGATCCCCTACTGGCCATGGATAAAGTAAAATCAAGTGCATTGTTCTCAAACATGAAATAAGATCAGGGATCAATTACAAGCATTTAATTTATAGTTATTTCCCTTTGTTCATTTCCTTTATATACAATGAGTCAATTCATTGTACTATATTGTATATTTGTCTATAAAAACTGTTGACATATCCATTTTTTAAATTTTTTTAATTATATTCACTCTTTATATATACACTTTATATTGGAACAATATAGGAAAAGAACAAAGAACTTTTTTAAAAAATATTTTTGAGTGTGAACAACAGTTGCAACGTGAATTCTTCAAAAATGTCCTACGTTCTAGATAGCATATGAGACAGGTTCACGCCTCTGAATGAATATGAACGAGAACCTCTGGCATGCCAGTTCTCTGCCCTACCACTGAACTAATGGCTAGCCCACTAGTCCAAGGTGAAACTAATAGGATGCTACTCACTTCTGGATCTCCAAGATACTTACATGATCATCTACCTGATGTCCTGCTGAGGCCTTCATTCCGGGCTCCACTATCATCTCATCCACAAAGTGGGCATACAACTTCCTGATTTAAAACAAAACAAAAAAAAACTTAATATAGGAATCTGATAAGTGTTCGAAAATACATCGTTAAATTATAGGAACACTTCTAATCCACAAAGTGGGCATACAGCTTCCTGATTTAAAACAAAACCAAAAAAACTTAATATAGGAATCTGATAAGTGTTCAAAAATACATCATTAAATTATAGGAACACTTCTAATCCACAAAGTGGACATACAGCTTCCTGATTTAAAACAAAACAAAACTTAAAATAGGAAGCTGATAAGTGTTCAAAAATACATCATTAAATTATAAGAACACTTCTAATCCACAAAGTGGGCATACAGCTTCCTGATTCAAATCAATATCATCAACTTTTAGGAACATTTCTCATCAACAAAGTGGGCATACAGCTTCCTGATTCAAAAAATATCAAACTTTTAGGCACACTTCTCATCAACAAAGTGGGCATACAGCTTCCTGATTCAAATCAATATCATCAACTTTTAGGAACACTTCTCATCAACAAAATGGGCATACAGCTTCATGATTCAAAACCATTATCATTAACTTATAGGAACATATCTTATCCACAAAATGGGTTTACAGCTTCCTGATTTAAAACAGCTTCATTAACTTAAATAAAACACATCTTATCAACAAAGTGGGCATACAGCTTCCTGATTCAATACAATATATAATAAATTATAGGAGCACATCTCATCTACAAAGTGGGCTTACAACTTCCTGATTCAAAACAATATCATTAACTTATAGGAACACTTTTCATCCACAAAGTATGCGTACAGCTTCCTGATTTAAAACAATGTAATTTAAATTTAGTTGAAACAATGTCATTTGTTAACGGCTTGCTTGATTTTCATGAAACTTTCAGGGCTGATGGAACATGAAAAAATCTAAACATATATTTGTTTTTATTTTGATGACGTCACTTCCGGTTCCGAGATTTTTACATTTTAGTGAATTTTAGGGGGTTAGTTTGTCCGCGAGTTTTCTCGAAAACGGCCTAAGATAGAAACTTGAGATTTTCAGTGATAATAGAGCAATAAATGTAGTTGTGCGGAACGTATTTCATATTCGCCGAAATTGATGTGTACGGAAGCTTGTTATGGCCCGAAAATAGTCCTATCGCGATTTTCAAAAATTTTGTCACCTTTTCTACGATATCTTTTTACCTGGAAATATTTTGTTACAATATATAGAAAAAAAGAAGTGTAGAATTCCAATATCTTTCAAACCATACCTTGTAAAAAGGGCTGGCTCCTTAAATTAAGGGCCAAGAGGGGCCGAAAGTTTTTTCTTTATATCTCAAAACGTATTGAGAATTTGTAATACATCAAAGAAGCAAAATTGATCAAAATATCAAGCTAAATCTATTGGAGTCGTCAAAATACGTCCGGCGTTGTCACTTCTGGCCTAACCGGAAGTAATCGAAAAACGCGTATTTTTGCCGCTCTTGACAAGTTTTTGGGTAACGTATGTCTCTGGGAGCAAAAAAATTAATTTTTCGTCCGTCGTCGTCACTTCCAGTCAAACCGGAAGTAGCAAAAAATGGCTTATTTTTGCATTAATTAACATGGATTTCGAGAATTCAAACCATTTTGGGGCGTTATTTTCATTTTTTTCTTAAAAATGAAAGCTACTTCCGGTCAAACAGGATGGAAGACCTACTCGTTGCTTTGCAACGAGCTTTGCTCTAGTTCTTATTATTATTTTTCTTCCTGGGAAAATTTTGTCCGCGAGTGATCTTGTAAACTACACATTCGACTTAGGTGAAACCTCTTTAGGGTAAGTAGGCATGTTATGTAGATTTGCGGAATCAATGTCATTTTGCGCGCACGTGCTTGCAAGAGAGCGCACACATGCAAAACTTGAGATGACCAATATATAATGGATATAACCGTAACTTTTCTATTTTTAGACGAAATGTTTTGAAACTCATAATGTAAGGATATATGAGTAGTATGCACAAGATGACATGGTCAAAATAGCTCATCGCAAAGTGCAAGCACGTGCGCTTTCAAAACAATATCATTAAATTATAGTCTCACACATCTTTCTTGTTTTTGATAAAATATATAATAAATTTTGAACATAGTCATACATTAGTGGAGCTTACAGCCCGTATTAAAAACAATATCATTAAAGCATGTGCACACGAGTGCTTGCAAAGTGGTGCAACACTTGAGAAATGCAATATATAATAAATTATAGGAGCAACTATTTAAATTATTGATGATATGCTTTAAAACAATATATTAAAGTATATATTAGAAGCATAGACAAGATACATAATCAAAAAAGCAAGATCTCACGCGCATGCACGTGCGCTTTGCTCTGATTGGCTGAAACTAAAGTCTCAATATCTTTCTTGTTTTTTGACGAAATCTTTTGAAATTTTAAGCATAGGCATGTATTAAGATATCCTACAATAAGATATATAGCAATTATCATGAAAATGCGTGCATGCACGTGCGTTGCAATCTAATAGTAGATTTGAATACATAACTCTCTTGGTCATACCCCAACCAAACAGGATGGGATTTTAACATGGATAGATATATTTTATGGACTTCTACAAAGAAATATAAGTCACCATGCACATGCATACACGTGCATGTACGTGCGCTGCAATCTGATTGGCTGAAACTTTACAATATATTACTCAATTTGTAATTAATTCAAGTATTCTTAACATTTTAAAAGGCCATGATATTTTAACTGAAGGTGTTATTTACATGTACAGTAAAACTCGGTTATAGCGAAGTCCTTGGGACCTGTGAATTTGATTCACTATATCCGTAATTCGTTATATCCGTATAACGAATTCGTATAACTATATATAGCGAATTCGCAATATGCATGTTTTCCTTCAAGTAATACTACAATAATGTTAGGGAAGCAAATGTTACAAAGCATACCTTTGATAACTAAGGTTTTGTTTAAAACAATATAATTTAATTTTAAATGCTAACAGAAAATAAGGTCATTTTAATTTATCAAATTTTGTCACAATGAAAGTTCGTTATCAAGATAGGTAAATTTCATTATATTTACCTTAATGGAACTCAAAATCAGTTCACTATATCCGTAAATTCGTTATATCAGAGTTCTGTTATAACCGTAAAATTTTTCAAAACTTGTTTAGAATATATTGCCAATTTGTAATTAATTCAAGTATTCTTAACATTTTAAAAGGCCAAGACAGATTAAGTGAATGTGTTATTTACATGTATTTTCTCTATTGAAGTAATTAACAGTGATTTTTATTCACTGATACTGTGTTGTTTTTGAACGTTTTTCCAGGAGGGTAAATGCCACGCACCATATAGTGAAAATCAAATAAATAAGCACAATATTAACTCCTTTATACAATATATTTTTCTCAATGTCCAAAACAAAAATTGTACTTGTGTAGAGAGGGTCTTTAAAATATGCTAAAATTTGTAGCCTTTTTCTGGAGGAAAAATTGTCTCATTGTCTACACTGAAATTAAATTATAAGGAATGGAGCTTATTTCAACTTCTGTTAAATGATATATGCTTCATGGTTTATACAGCTTAATCTGCCCAAAGTTATGTTATATTGTATAACAAAATTTGAAATAAGCTTCATTCCTTAAATAAAAAAACTTTTAGGAACAATTTCATCAACAAAGTGGGCATACAGCTTCCTGATTCAAAAAAATATTTTTGAACATTTTATATGAACACTTCTCATCAACAAAGTGAGCATATGGCTTAGCTGATTCAAAAAAATATTTTTAAAAAACACTTATAGGAACATTTCTACATCATTAACTACCACTCTTTTGGAAACTGAGCAATGGTTGCATTTAAAACCAGTTATTGGGGTTATTCTTCATATAGCATTGCCATGTATATCAAAACCAGTAATTATAAACATCATGATAGATATAAATAGAGGCATGAATCCATATAGGCATAATAACTGTACTTTGTTTGAGATGTGAGAAGCTGCTTACCTTTGTTTCTGAAGGATTTCCTTCCATTGTGATACATCTAAAGGCAAATAGTTCAGCAAAATCTGTAATGAAATCAAATTATCTGAGCATGGAAATAGCAAAATAAAAAAATAATGCAAAATCATACAGTAAAACTTGTTTAGTATAAACATGGATATACCAAATTTACGGATATAGTGAAGTATTTTTGCAATCCCCTAAAAAATTCTTAACTATTCCATGTAAAATTTTATGAAAATAACAAACTTGGATATAGTGAATATATGGCTATAGTGAACTGATTTTATGTCTCTTAGAAGTTAAATATTTTTTAAAAATTGACATCTTTTATAGCCAATTTTTAAAGATCTTTTTTAAAATATTAAACTCAGTCTGATAATAATTTTGAAAGTGTCAATATTTGAGACATAATTCATTCTAAAACTTTTTAAACTCCAAGATAAATTTTATATTTTAACTTCCCTGAATTTATACAATTGCATGATTTGGTAGTCAAGCTTAAAGGGAAAAAATGATATAACGAATTTACTATGCATACTTTAGAGATTTTGTTATCGGAATATAAAGAATTATGGATATAGCAAAGTAAATTCCCAAGTCCCCAGAACTTAACTTTAAGTGAGTTTTGCTGTAACACCAAAAATTTGTATCTTGTAAATTCACTGATTTTTAAAGATATTTAAGTATTGTTCCTTAATTTTAATGTCTCTGTCTTAATCAAATTATCAGTGAATAATTTTCTTATGAATTTGAGACAGTTAAACTTCTGTTTTGCCTACTTCCTTGATTAAGTAGCAGTGCACTGGTCATACTAAAACATCTGTGATTAATGCATGTTTCATTGACAAACTGAGGATTGACTTTAAGATCTAAATGTGCCGCTGATTAGCGAGATAACATTGGAATCAATTTAATCCAAAAATATGAAAAATTGGTTTCAATAGGTGTTATATATTTAGCCATTTTACATGATTAATTGCAAAAATTCCTACATCATGTACATGGTTATCAAAACATTTACCAAACATTTACATGCACATATCTAATACTTAAGCTAATAAATATGTATATATTTTTTCTAACCTAAACATTTGCACCCAGATTATTCTCCTGATACAAGTTAAAATTAATTCTTGTATTTCTTTTTAAAACTAAGAAGTTGTATAATTTACTGTTACAGTATTCGATGTAAAGTATTTTTATAAGAAGTATATTTTTCTTAGGAAAAAAGGGAGAAAAAAGATTAAAGAAAGATAACTCTTGCTTATGGATCATACACATGATAAACAACATGAAAAGTATCACTTGAATACATTTTCTAATATCAATTCAATATGTATGACACTAAAAATTACTTTAAAGTAGAGCTCATATTTTTAATTTTATGCTGATGTGATAATCCATAAATTATTATTCTTCTATTTAATGTGTCACATAAAATTATGGCATGTTTAAATTTGAAAACTTTTAAAATAAAAAGCCATGCAGGCTTTATACCTCAAACCTTATTCCATATAAATCATGCTTTTGTTGTTGATGAAAACCGAGAGTGTTTAAACTTTTTTATGAAATTTAGAACAGAAGGGCATTGGGCCTAAAGTAGCAGCTTGCATGCAAAATATTTAAAAAAAATAAAGGTCTCAGACTTGTTTAAATCTTGAATTTCTTAATATGTTAAACTTATAAAATTGGCATATCTCATGCACTAGTTTTGTTTACATTTAATAACAAGAGGGAGACCAGGAAATTGTTTTCATTTGTCAAATACATGTTCTTAAAGACTAGCTCTTATAAATCTTCATAAGGTCAATGATGCTATGTACATGTATCATGTTCTTTTCGTTGAATTAAGGGCAGAATTTGACATTTCCAACATATATATTTCATTGCAAAATTTACTCACTTTCCAACATGTTGATCGGTACCCATGTTCGTAAGGACAACCTAAAATTTAAATCAAATCACAATTTTATTTTCTGATTTAATTTTTTTGTCAAACAATTGAAATCAATCTTCATGGTCTTTATCAGGCATTCTAACATCTAGCATGAAACAGAACAATGATAAAATGTGTAATTTATCTTTTCAAAATATATTAAATATAAATTACTGCACTTAAATATAAAAGCCCAGCCATTATTTTTGTTTGACAAATGATAAAGTTTGTTTCTGATAACAGGGCCTTATTAATTCTGATATGTCCCCTTCTAAACATCTAAAAAAAAAAAGAACTTAATTCTCTAGGTTTAATAATTATTATGTATTGCTTGTTTGCAATATATTCTCATTCTCATAGCCATACAAATTGTGTACATCTAACTTATTACAATAATACATGTAGGGCCTACACATGTAACTGATAGTGATAACATAACCTGCTTCTCAATTTTCAAATTTCATCCGAGGTCAGCTAGGTGTGATATTATTGACAGCACGTGTTGTGCTTTTACATGTGTGCAATTATTATTTCTACTTTTGAAATTCGAATAGCTATCCTTAACTTATTCAATATAACACAACAAAAACAACATTGTAGAACAATATTTTCAAACTCTTACCATTGAAACATAACTTCCTCAAAGTTTTTAAGTCAATCTTCTCATTGTTTAAGGTGTCTTCAAATGCTTTTAATCTGGAAAAAACATAATGAAAATATTAATTCTACCAAAAAAGAAATACCAAATAAAATAAAGAGAGAGAAAGAAAATAAAAAATGGGCGTTAAATGTCAACAAACCTGGCCTTGTAAGCGGCCATGTTTGTTTATCATCTCTGCGCAAACTCAGAACGCGTCTTCCTCCACGTGCTTTTTCTTAAAATAACTTCCATTTGATTACATAACAACTACATGTGGTTTATTTCATAGCAATCTTGATCATTTTCCTGGCATATTTACATGCAAACATTTTGCATAATAAGGTACTTGTACTTCTTTTTTGTTTGTTTGTTTGTTTGTTTTTTTTGGGGGGGGGGGTGTAAACAGAGTAGTTTTTTTATATATTAAAGAAAAATCACCCTTAATCCTTTTTTTGTCGGTTTGTTTGTTTTGTTTTGTCTTTTTGGTGGGGGGTTAAACAGAGTAGTTTTTTTTATTTAAAGAAAAATCACCCTTCCTAACAATCCTGGGTCTGCAACAGTTGTTTATATCAAGGGATCCGGTTTCTAGTCTATTTGGTTTTGCAGCTAATTTGGCTATCAGAGTCAATCAATATTAGAAGTATTGCAAATCTGTCGATTTTAAAGTAGATATTTTCATGTCATTGCATAATTCTAAATTTACATTCCATAACATCTAATGCAGTTTATATACATGTACATCGACTTCCCTTTAATAACTTCAAAATTGTACATGTATAAAATCAAAGCATCAGAAAACAAGATGTGTTTATAAAACACTGATGCCCCCGTATGACAACACAGCGAAGATTAAACTTTTCTTAAATGCAAACTCACTGGAAATACAATTCTGAAATATAAAAGTAGGCCAAAGTTAAAGTTTTTTTCATAAGTTTGGAAATCTCCAAGGTCAAGATCAAAAGGTCAAGGTTGTTGGTATCCAATGAAAGGTCTTGTCACAAGGATTAAATATGTAAAGTATGAAAGCACTAGCCCCAACCCTTTAAAAATTATGGTCAAGGTTTGCTTTTTTAAAAGCAGGTCAAACTCCAAAGTCAAGGTCAAAGGGTCAAAGTTCTTGGTGTCCAGTGAAGGGTCTTCTCACAAGAATTACATACTAAGTATGTGAAGTATGAAAGCCTATCCCTTATAATTACCGTTCAAAAGTTATTTCCAAGGTTAAAGTTTTTTCTTAAGTATAGAAATCTCCAAGGTCAAAAGGTCAAGGTTGTTGGTATCCAATGAAAGGTCTTTCCACAAAAAATACATATGTATAAATGTCCTTGTATGTATTTTTCAAAAGATATGGCCAAAGTAAAAGTTTGGAATTTTTATGTAAAAGTGGGTCAAACCCCAAGGTCAAATTTAATTGGTGGTAACCAAAGAAAGGTCTTGACACAAGGAATAAACATGTGAAATAGGAAAGTCATTGCTCCGCTAAACCAAAAGTTATGGACAAGGTTAAAGTTTTTGCGGACAAACAGAGAGACAGACAGACAGCTAGACAGACGGACAGACAGACGGACGGACACGACAAAAACTATATACCCCCTAAACTTCGTTTACGCGGGCATAAAAATTGTTCAAAAACATTCGCTGTTAATTAATAAAGCATGCAAAGAAGGGCGATGAAGAGACAGATCTGGGTAGATGATTTTTTCAGGGTAAATAATTTGAAAACCTCCACCAACGAGGAAATAATTATATATAAATATATATATATATATATATATATATATATATATATATATATATATATATATATAAATATATATATATGGCATTGTCAACCTGAATATAGATCCTGATTGGTTAATATATGCCAGTGGGTCCAGCTGACCTTCATGTCCTGGGATTCTCGCCAGATAAACAAGAAATTAAATCGAATCTATTTGATAAAGTATCCACTATGCTATCTTGGCATTGTTTAATTGCATTAAAAGTAGTACCACAAATACTTTTATATGGACACAAAGGTATTTTAAACCTTTAATGCACGTCCATCAGGTAAACCACGGAGATCACCTTATCAAATTTCATTCAGAACATTCAATTTTCATTGACTTTCACAACATTGTTTCTTAAGTGGTACTAGTACTCAACCACTTTTATATTTTATAAGGCTTTTGGGAAGCGATTTTTTTTTGGGGGGGGAGGAGGGGTCGAAGGGAGAGGCGGGAAACTACCTTGTTTTCAACAATCCTTGACTACCCAAAATGGGTCATCATCCTGTTACCATTATCAATATTAATTAAATTAGCTTTGTTTTCCTTCGCATAGTATTGTAAAAATCATTTTAGGACAGACTGTAAACCTTGGTTTCAAAATGCATGGTGAACTCATCCTGACTATTGCACTTAAAAGTACAAGCCTATGAATTCAAGGGTCAAAAGGCCAATGTAAGATATCAACTTATTGACTTCTGTACATAACATATAAATTAACTTTAGCCGTCTACACTTAAACATGTATACAAAAAATGCATGACCCCCCCCCCCCCAAAAAAAAAAAATAAAAAATAAAAAATATAACAAAAAAATGACTAAAGTCTTTCATAAGATATGGTGATAACGAACATTGTTGAAGCCCAAAAGTCATTCAATCATTACGAATCAGTAGCAGAAGAAACGCAAAGCTCTCAAACATCAGAAGTTGGATTAGCTGCATTAGAGAGTCAGCATCTCCTGCTGATCAGTCGCTCCCACCGTGTGCTCCTTGTCAAAGATCGGAAAATAATGAGAAAATCTGTTGACAAATCAGTATGTAAATAATGGTCTAATTATTATAAGTACAGTGTAGTATGAAAAACGTTCAAAAGCATTTAATTTAGTGAAAGATGTTTTTGATAAGGTCATTATATCGACCAAAAAGTAATAATTTCATACTATTTGGCTACGAATTTTCCGTTTCCCCAATCCCCATCAGGGTAAAGATCACTCGTTTCGTGTGACCGATCGAGAGGGGATGCATCTGACCCTTCTGTGATTTGTTTGCTCTGTTCTCAGTGGACTAGTTGAGCATGGCCACTGTTCGTTATCTTCATATTATAACTAATAGGTTGAACGTCGTAAGAAAAAAAAAACGATAAAAAGAATGATGAACATTTGTATAGTCTACTTTTATTAAATACAAAGTTACCATCATCATATTTTCAATGATCATGACAACACTACTCACCAAAAATATTCTTAAAAAATAGAATTATGTACATAAATTATGTATGATAATACAAGTTCTTTGAACTTGGGACAAGTGCTGTAAAGGAAATTTAATGTAGCTTTTTGAAAGAATTTTAAAGAAATTCAGCAAGGTTTAAGCGATACACAGAATCTTGTCTCTATAGTTTTATACTTAATTACAATTAAATTGAACGAAAGGGTGCAAAAATCATATTGAAATACGACAAAGGATACTTCACTATTAGTCTCCGCGTCTTCGACCAGCCCCCTCCCCCCCCCCCCCAAAAAAAAAAAAAACACGAAAACATATTATATACTGTGATCTCTTCTGAGTATATATTAATATTGAAAACTCAAGTATCGAAAATATATGATGTAGTTAACAATGGTTAGCTGTAATTATTTTACTGTAGTATTAAAGCTTTTTTTTATTGTACAGTGTATATCCAAGTGTCTTTTAAACTATGGATTCAGATTGTTTTTATATTCCATAACCCATCTTGTATTTTTTTAATATATGTATATATATAAAGCATAATTACTATTTATTAGGGCAAATTAGATTCTCAATCTTGACAACAAATGAAAGAATCAGAGGAGCGGTGATTTAACATTTTAAACTTCAGTTCTCAATCCCCAGTAATCATTGACAATTTTAGGCCACTGTCCAGTTTTATGGCTAATAAATTCCAATTCACAATTTCGTCGCTAGCCTCTTTGAAACCTATTGAATGTCTAAGATTCCAAAATTATAGTTCTGTTCATAAAGGCAATATTTAAACTGGTTTCCTGACTTAGTGATTAACAGATGGTTGCTCTCTTTCGTGAAGGTTTGGACTTAATAACCGAGATGGATATACTTTTGCTAGCATTAAGCATTACACTAGGTATGGTGTTTCCTTTTGTTATATTACTGAAAAACATTCGTATGAGAAAAAAAATTCTTATTTCATTTCTTTGGGAATATACATACATGACTGTATATTCTTCTTTGGCATTTTAGCTTTTAAATACCTTTAAACCATTTTGCAGTTGAATAAATATGGTTTTGTTATTATTATAATGCCAAATTTTATGTTTGACATGAGAGCAAATATGAGCCACCAAAACATCAGGTGGGATCAGGTGTCATTGAGGGGTTAGCATCCCCTGTCGACCGGTCACACCCGCAGTGCAATCAGCATGAAAAAAGTCAGTCAGCATTTGACATAACTAGTATATGCTGACAATGTCATTGTATCGACCATGGAACTTACGAAATGATGACTTTGAACGAGACTGCTTTTATTCTTGATCATCAACTTGTTTGTCAAAAACTTATCTCGTTTTAGAAATTGTTCATACATAGAGCATGCTCTTCCGTATCGAATGAAATGAGAGATATAGACTCCCTATGCAGATGAGAAAGGTATATTTCTGCATAAGTAAGGGTAGTTGACGATTGAAAAGTTAAAGTCATCACGTTTATCATAAAGCTTGGGTATTAGATAACCATTAACGACTTTTTCTTTAGTAAAATATCCAAATATAGAATAGATGTGTCAGACTCTGTGGTATCTTTATTTCAAGCTCAACTGGATATATCGTGTCAACATTAGAATGGAAATAATTATTGTTAATTGAGAATACGTCGTCGATATATCTGAATGTCGAGTTGAAGGCTACACTGAAAGAAAAACCTAGTGAATTTAACTAGTGTGCCTCGTAAAGCGTTGGTTGTGATTAGTAAACTTTCATTTTACTGGTTAAAAGATTGTTGAACAAATTTTGCTTATATCAATTCTAAATTTACTAATCTTATCTAGTAAATATACCAATATCTGGTAGAACTACTTTTAAGGTAGTGATTGTATGGACAGTAAATTTACTAGTTTTCTTCGTGACTTTAACTCGTTATTTTTTTACAGTGTACGGCAAGTGTTTTCTTCTTTCAAGTATAAGATTTCGAACAAATTTTGCTTCATATGAATACAAAAAAGGTCTGCTTATAAATGTTTGCATTCAGTTAGTACCCATGGGAATTACAATAGATTGTTGGAATACCTGGTCTCCAGAAACTACATGCATATTGTCATTCAGAAACTCAAGCATCTCTTTGATATCAACTTCAGAGTACTTGTGTGTACAATCAGAGTGTTTTTTACATTGTAACAAAGTAATATTTTAAATGACCAATGACAGGGTAAGTAAATTTCCGAGTTCCATTTTTATTAAAATAGCATCCAGCTGTCAATAATTAAAGAAAGCCTGGACTTTGATTTATTTATCATGGGGAATACTAGTAGTTGTATATAAAGTTGAAAAGTCGTAAGTTTTTATGCTCTTGATTTAAGTAAAATTTTATGGTTTTAAATGTTCCTTGAAATTTTCGTATCCACATCTAATTTACATCACTTCTCGAATATATTGTTGAACAGTACTCTCGAAGTTTCTCCTTCAAAACTGGTAATATCTTAGTAAGGAGTAAAGAAAGGAACCGTGTCACTGCAAGGTTAACTCAAAATAATTTACACAAATCTTTCGAGTAGTCTTCTGTTCTTATGGGAAAAAAACCGTTTCATCTTGTTCATTTTAACTTTATCGTTGGAAATGGGAATAAACTCACTTAAGGTACCAAGAGAAAATAACGCAATCACAAAGGCTACTAAGACGAACAAACCTCTCTGTTCTGTTTTATCTCATCCACATTTATTAATTTACAGCTATTGCACAAGATCCTTGCTTACAACACGGAACACTCCTAGAACCACACAGGAGCAGCCAGTTCCAGCCGGAGCCGACGGATCATCTGCAATGTGATAACGGATTACAGGCCGGGTGGTACACGTTTGATAACAATGATGAGATGCCTACCTCCTGTGTTACCCAGTATCACTGTGGAACCCACTTCCCCTTGTGGATGCAGGGTTCCCACCCGACCCAGGCCGATGGAATTGTCTCAAGGAAGGCCTGCTCTAATATCTACGGTAGTTCTAGTCAGAGCTGCTGTGATTTCTCTCTGGACATCCAGGTGAAGAATTGTGGGAGTTTTTACGTCTACTACCTCCAGACTGTTCCAGCATGCGCCATGGCCTACTGTGCAGGTAAGATGGTTTCATTTTATGCAGCCCAGAACAATCCGTTTTATTTGTTGATTCCTTTTTCTACCAACCACGTAACCTTTACGGTGTAGTGAAAACACCTTATCATTATATCCTCAATTTTTTTTCAGGCAACAAGAAAGTCTGCAACGTAGGAGGCGTACCAACTGTAGGTGGCAGCTGTCCCGGTAAGATGTTTCTGACTAAAGAACCAAAATATCATTATGATTTAAGGGATTTATTCTATTCTTTATATCTTTAGATCTATATCCTAAAATGACCAGTTTGCCAGTCCTGAAAAATCCTGAGGTAACTCCTTCAAAGGACGTTCGTTTTCCATGTAGAATCAATTACCCAATAGGTCAACCTGATGTTGGGTTCAGAGTGACTTGGACGGTAGATGGTCAAATACTTAAAAAGAACGCAACACATCCACTGGAGACGATTTTGAAAGGGGATTCCAGAATTGCTTACCTCGACGCCATGAAACTCCAAGGAAATCTTGGAAAAGAGGTATCTATTGACGCTGACAGGTAAAATGTATCTTTGAAGGAAAACCTCTAAAAACGTACACCAAGAAACGTGAAAAGATACAAGGCTTGAAAATCCGACTCTAATCAACAAATTTAGATTTATGTCGCCTCATTATTGGAAACTAAATGTAATGCTCCTCCTTGTCTGCCTGTCTATTCCTCAATATTCACAAATTAGTGACATCTCCAGGGTATTCTTGAACTTGACCTTTAACACATTTGAATAGAAATTTAGAGTTCTATGTGTTATTATCTTGCAAATCGACCTCAAGAAAATCTGGATTATTTAAATTCCTGATTACACATTAGGTATGTGTCACGTTTTAAAGTATTTTAATTATTTCTCACCAGATGTTGAGAAAGAGAGAAAGAGTAATGCTACAATAGAGCACTGTGTTCTTTGACCTTTTTTTAACCGTTAAAAAGAATACTGTCTATGTTCATATAACTTTGTAGCTACTCTTCTAAATGTGATTATAGAAAACAGTAATTTCATATACTTATAATACCTTTTGTGGTTACAGCTGAAGTGTGTGGTGTCCTCCTTCCATCCGTCACGTGGTGCGGGTGTCAGCAGTGACTCACTCAGTAGTAACGGTTACTGGTGTGGAATTAGGGTGAGCAAATCTTCATTGTAAACTAATAAACTCTGATAACTCCCTCACAATGTAATCTTGTAAATCTTTGTCCCGTTATTGCTACAGATGACCCCGGACAGACTCAATGTGGATGAAGGTGGCCCGGAGAAGACGGTGAAGGTGGAGTCCACCATACCCATCCCCTGTAGGAGCCTCTTCCCTGATGATTGTAAACTGACGGTAAATCTAAAGGGGCTACGCAATCCGGCAGGTATATTCACGGAATATTAATCATGTTTATGTGTCAATTTTTTTATATTGTTTAAAATCAAAACAACTAATACTTATTATTTTACATGTCGATGATCTCATTGATATTTAAAGACGTACAACACACTGGGGGAGATAACTCTTGCGATTTCAATTGAACGTTTGACGTGACGTCAAATTTAACGTCAAAAATAAAGCGTCAAAGCGACGAGTAAAATGATCCCGATGTATATCAATCATGAAAGAAAATTCGGATATGGGGCTTGGCTGTGATTGTGCGTACCATACTCAATCAATAAGTATTTTTAATTAATCCGATTAATTTCCGTAAAAAGCAAGAATAAAATACCATCCCTTAATGTTTATTTCATTTCATTTCATATACAATAAATTGTATTTTTGATCACAGCGCAGCATTTTTTTTTTATTCTGAAATTTTATTTTACATTGCCGAAATTCTCATTATGTACAATTGGCTATATAACATTCCGATTAATGGTCTTCATTACAATTTGTGCATTTACGATATAAATATTGTTTTTCTTCTTTAATTAAATAAAACAACAAACTTTTTACAATGTAAAATCGATGTTGTTCTCAGACCCTTACTGATCAAAGAGGAACAACTCTGATAATGTAGAAGATGTTTATTTTCCTCCCTTTATTCACGGTTTTCAACAGAATCAGATACATTTACAGCAAGACCTGATATATCCAAGAATTGAATACTATAGACCTCATATACACAATGTAAGTATAGAATATTGAAAAGAATTGTTCACTTATACTGAAATTATCTGCATTTATGAATATCCTATTGCAGCAAATCGTTTGACATTCTGTCAACAATGTCGGTTCGCATTTCCTCGAATCAAAACAAAACGTAGCCTATAAGATTTTATAAAATATCAAAGTGCGATTTGATATAAATTGAAATAGATGAAGGGTTTAATGTTTGATATTTTGAAGTTAATGTGGACGAATACGGAATTTTCATTTTAACTTAAGAAGCGACGATATAGAAAAAAATGCGTACAATATCATGAGGGGTGTACATCTATGCAAATGTCGATGTATCCCCACGGCTACATACTGTCTCGTTTGAAATAATGACATGAAAGGAACTACAATTATTCCATTTATATCACAGGAGAATTGAAAATACACCATTTTTTAATGAATAAAATTAAAGAAATAAAATTAAAAATCAACATATTCAAGTTCAACAAAACTTGAATTCGTATCCAGGTGTCATGTGATATGGAATGCATAACGCATACATATATGGACTAAACACTAAAATCCTTCAGTAATTTTTTCCTGATACATATAAAAAGAGTAGTCAATGTTTATTCTGCATTCATGAATTTAAAAACTAATGCATACCTCCGGGATTCAAATGACGAAATACCAGTATATTTGCACTGTAAACGACGTTTCGTCAAACGCTAATGGTCTGCGACGCAAAAAAGGCAGGGGTGGGGGTGATAGGGGTGTTCAAAAATTGCCTAAAAATCTACATTTAAATACACTTTACATATGAGAACTTTTAAATTTGTAAGCTAATATATTTTTGAAGCAAAAGCAATATTCCAATTTAATTCTTTTAATGTGTATTTGTAGATTCACATAACAAAGTGATCGACCCCTGTCTGAAAGACGCGCGGGAATGTGATTTATTGAGAAAGGGGGAGGGGGTAATTTTCCGCTATTAAATCAAAAACTGGTCGTACAAAAATTATACAAAAAATTATAAAGATTATTTTTACTACCAGCTACCTAAAGAAAGTTTTTTACCAAAATTAAACGACAGGTTTTTTCACAAAAAAATTTTGAATTTGAAAAATACGCAATTTTCAAGGCTTAGATAATTCATAGTTTTTCAGTTTAAGGTCTTTAAAAATTATTTTGATGATATGTATATCAAAAAGATGGCTATATTTTTGTGTTAAATGGTCAAAGGAATAAGCCAATGAAATTTGACATTTATATCTAACCTGGCTTTTTTGAAAATCAAGGTTTAAGTAGTTCATTGATTAAAAATTTTCTCTTCTTGTAAACAACTAAAGGGTGGTAACTTTTGGAAGTTCCTGTCCAAAAACCACTCGAACGATTTTGTTCAAAATGTGCATACATGCAGAAGATATAGTCATGTACTAAATATACAAAAATAACGAAAATTAAACGACAGGAATTTTTTGGGGTAGGTGTGTTGTACATCCTTAATAATTTAACTAATTCACAATTAAAAATGTATCGAAGCATTGTACGAGGGCCGTTCAAAAATTACGCGGACTGTGCTATTATTTACTCTTACAGACGTCATATAGTTATAAAATTTCACAGAAATATGTATCTTAAAGATTCCAATAAATTTTGGGCAAAATTTCTGTATTTTACAAAAATTCTACTAAAATTATCGGTATGTTGATATCGTTGATGGAGAGGTACGGCGCACGACAAAAAAATTGAAGCAAAAGCAGTCGGATTCAAAAATTTAACTCATTGATTTTCTAATATTCGCGATATTTTTCAACAATTTTCTCAAATGTACCTTTAAATTGTTCCATTATTATGTATTTAGATTTCGGACGTAATATTTGAAGTACTAACAGAAATATCATGATTTTTCTCTGATTTGATTCCTGTGAAAACGACTGTTAAAATGACGTCTCCTGAATTGACGGCGCACCACACTTTTGTTAAAATATGTATAATGCTCGAGATATCGGCAACATAGATCCAAAATAGGCATAATAAAACATGTACATGTAGTAAACTAGGCTACCCGTGACATTCGCCCACAAATAGCAAATTGAAATTTTAGACAGTTAGACCTCTGTAAAAAGGCTATACGGGAGGACGGGAAGAAGATTATAGACGAAAAGTTAACTTTATCCGGACTGTAAAGAACGTGATTGAGAGTCACCAATATCACACTATATCTCATAAGTAGTTTTTGGTTTTAAAACAAAAAAAAAGAATATTCTTTACTTGTTTAATAGATTTTAAGCTTGACAAGAAATGGTGTTTTGATGTTGAGTAGATAAGGTAACTCAAACTATACAGGTACTCCAGGGAAAATGCTGAGAAAATGAAAGCTCAATCACATATTTTTTATAATGCTTGTGACGTCGAAGATTTTGCTGCGCCGTGATTTAAGGGTATGTCCTGAAAAATCACTCAAAATTAATACCAATTTACAACATTTTGATATGAAATTTTGAAGACCATATAAGTAAAGATTCTTTTATATTATTTGTGAAATTTTGCCCGATTATGTCGTCAAATATTTCTTCTGTGCAACAAGTCCGCGTAATTTTTGAACGGCCCTCGTATATTCATATTTTTGTGTAATGTACTGTATATATTTTAGATAAGTAAAACCAGCGAGATCCGTAACTTTACGGTGTAAATGGAATCTAATCTGTCTTTTTTTATCTTCAGATGCCTCCCTCTCTGGTTGTCACCTTGATCTTAGACTTGACAATGTCACGGGGCTGTATTCCACTCTCATCAAAGTCAAAGCCACCAGAGATTTCATCAAAGACCACAACCATATCCACCAATTGGCATTTAAACCTATCCTGGACTTCACCCATCCCATGTGGCAAAATTACACCGCTACCTCCATCACGGTACGTGTATAACTAGGAATTTACCAACTGCCAAGCTCAATTCGGGAGATGCATCAACCAATGGCGCGATTTTTTAATCTAATGTATACTAGTATTTTTTCATGGGAGAATTGTTCATTAATTATGCTATTTTAAGCTAATCTACGCTGAAGTCTTCTTTTCAGAATTAGTACATAATGATGCCTGTCGTTGTAATTCTAAACATTTTACAATTTCATTATATTCTCCAGGATTACCTATGGAGATAACGAACAGTATTCCAGATCACAAGTCCATAAAACAATACAAAATAGGAGCAGAGCAAACACGGACCGGTCACACCGCGGTCTTGATCGGGAGATAACGGAAAAATCCGTCGTCAATTCAGTGTTTAAATAATGGACTAAAAAACGGTGTGAAAAAAGTCAGTCAGCATTTGCCTTAATGAGAAATTGTATTTGCTGACAAGGTCATTGTATCGACCATAGAACTTACGATATGATGACTTCAAACGAGCCTGCTGAAATTCTTATTTCATCAACTTGTTTATCAATAATTTACCTCGGTGTAGAAATTGTTCATACGTAGAGCATGCTCTTGCGTATCTAATCAACTGAGACATGTAAACTCCGTATGCAGGTGATGAAGGTATATTGCTGCATAAGTAAGGGAAGTTGACAATAGAAAAGTTAAATTTATCACGTTTATCATTAAGCTTGGTTGTTAGATTACATTTATGTCTTTTTCAAGTAAAATATCTAAATATGAAACAGATGTATCAGACTCTGTACATAGTATCTTTTTTTCAGCTCAATCGTATCGATATAAGAATGGAAATTTCCATTGTTAATTGACAGTACGTCATCGATACGTATATCTAAATGTCGAGTTGAAGGTCACAGCAAGTGTTTTCTTCTTTTCACGCATAAGATTTTGCACAAATTTTGCTTCATATGATTGCGAAAATAGGTCTGCTAATAACGGGGCGTAATTGGTACCCATGGGAATTTCAATAGATCGTTGGAAGACCTTGTCTCCAAAAACAACATAGATATTGTCAATCAGAAACTCAAGCATCTTTTTTGATGTCAACTTAAGAGTACTTGTGTGTGCAATCAGAATTCTTTTTAACAAAATAATTTTGCAAATGACCAAAGACAATGTGAGTTAATTTTCGAGTTTGATTTTTATTGCAAAGCAGTTGTCAATGATATCGAAAAGCCTGAACTTCAATTTATCGTGGGGAATGGTTGTGTATAAAGTTGAAAAGTCGTAAGTTTTTAAGCAGTTGATTTTGGTAAAATCTTTTGATTTAATATTGTCCAAAATTTCCTTGGAATTTTTAAGTTTCCACATCTGATATATACCACTTTTTGAATACATTGTTGCATCGTCCTCTTGAAGTTTCTCCTTCACTACTGTCAAATCATCTTAGCGAGGAGGAAGGAAAGAGGCTTGGTTGAACATTTACTGGAATCCGCTATGTATCTTTGTTTGTAAGGATTCTTATGCAGTTTCGGAATTCAATATATATATATATATATATATATATATATATTCAAAAAATGTGTGTGTGTGTGTGTGTGTGTGTGTGTGTGTGTGTGTGTGTGTGTGTGTGTGTGTGTATATATATATCTGTGTGTGTGGGTGTGTGTGTGTGGGTGTGATTACAAATTCATCTTTGTTCTTTGGGATATCAAAAATATTCAAAACTGACAGATTTTGAAGAATTCGGTTAATTTGGCACGACCTATCCGTGGTTGAAGGGGATTCAACTCGAATCAAATTAAAGGCCACGTTCTATTCCAAAAATTCAAATTTAGATTTGATCTCTTCTTCCCAAGAACCAATGGACAATAAAAGATGAAACTTAAATGTTAAGAGAAACTCTCATAACAAAATATAAATTCAAATCTGTTAAAGTCATAACCCGTAAGGGGTAGGTTTGACCACTATGAATCCAATTTTTACATTAGAATATAAAGGGAAAAGAATCAACTTCTCACGACAACAAAGCACTGTAAATCACTTTTTATTCACGTCAATTATTTATATTAAAGCATACAATAACCACAATTCATGAAAATTTTGTAATCAAGTATATCAATTGTCGCGAAAATTTAGTGATCTACAGTATTTATATTAAAGCATACACTGGTAATGTATATCAATTTTGTTCAAAACACGACTCTTGGAGGTAGAATAGTGTTTCAATGGGCAAAGTTTTACTAAAGATATTTAAGAAAAAAGAATCTACTGATGAAAAGAAGGAGGGTTGTAGTTACTCGGATGAGCATTTTGCTGTAATTTGTAAACTAAGATTTCTTTTATCAGATTGGTACAACGGACAAGGACCATGGGCATTGCCTCCCCTGGGGAGATCCCCATTTTTCTGGATTTGATTATAAAAAGTAAGTTATTGTACCACCCCTGTCTGACTGTTTAATTCTTATATAGAAACTTTTCAATACATGTTAGGAGATATTTTGAGAGATACAGGTTCTTGTTATTTTGGGGCAAAATACTGATTTGTATCCCATTGTGGAAAATACAATTAATATTGTTGTTGTTGAAGTCTGTTTATAATTTTAGCATTTCGTGAAGGAAATAAATGCATGGGTTTCTCGTCATAACACGAAAACAACATAATTATTACCCCTAAGAACAGTAAAGAATTCACAGAAAATGCAAGTTTGGTTCCTAAAGATTGGTATACGTACTAAATTTTGAGATACATTTTGCATTATCGTTTACATAGTTTTGGTTTTCTTTTGCAAGAATGTGTTGGGTCTTACTTTTAGAAATGTTTGTTTAAATAAGAATGACATTTTTACTTTTAGCTTTGTTTATATTGAAAAGCCTCACAATTATAAGATTGTAAGTTGACTCTAACACTTTCAGGAACTATAATGTATATGCGGTGGGGGATTTCGTTCTCTACAAATCTTTGAACCAAAAAAGACCATTCGAGGTAAGAGATAATTTCTTAAAGTTCCTATGGCTCTTTCTGACATCTCTTCCTTCAGTTTTTATCAAATCTGAAAGTAAAATACTAGTAACTATGAACAGGTTCAGTTGCGGACTTGGCCGTGCGGAAGTTACCACCCCTGTATCTGTGCCATCATTGCACGGGAGGCAAACGACATCGTGGAGGTGGATATGTGTGAAAAGAGAGCAGGCGTTGTGGAGGCTCCCTCAGTGTCTTATCCCTCCGGACACCCTCTGGAGGGAACCACTGTTAGCAGGGATAAAACCGGAAAAATATTCTATGTAAGGATTTTATTTTCCCTACTTCACATTTTAATGCGATTGACATTTAGAACCATGTAATACATGTATTTAGATTAATTTCCCGTCGGGAGCGAGACTTGAGGTTAAGACCCATATTTCGGGTGGGCGTACCCGTAAAGAGCACCTCCCTGTAATGAATGTGGATATCCAGGCACCTCCAGATGACTACAGAGGGAGTGAGGGGCTTTGTGGGAACTGGAATGGTTTACCTGATGGTGCCTTCAGAGGAGGGGATGGACGAACATATACCCTCAACAAAATCGCAGACTTTGCCAAGAGCTGGGCGTAAATTTCTGTTTCTTTCATATTTGTGTATTCAATCTTATTGATGTTTGTCCACAAAGCACATCAACACTCCATAAAGATAGGACATTCGTAAAATAGACAACCACATTTTCTTAAAGTTAATCAGGCTTATTCTGTGTTTTCTAGTCTTCCAACTGGCAGTAGCATGTTTTACCAGATTCCAAAATACGAACAGCATTTGGCGCCTAAGTTTGAATATTGTTCCTGTAAACAAGGAGGAGTGACCTGCACCAAAGTTGGAAACGGAGCCATAAATCCAAGCAAGGTAAAGAATGCCACGAATCAGTTGAAAAAAATTACAGAGGGATAAGTTATATGCATGGAAAAAGTATTGCAACACAAATCTGTTTTGTTTTAGATGATAAAAATTTTCACAAAAGTTGAATGAAGGCTTCCTGCATCATTTTAAAATTTTGATAGCATCATATGATCTCGAAGTCTAGAAAAAAAACACGAAAGTGTAGATCAGTAACATTCGGTCTCTGTGTTTAGAATCTTCTAAAATGGTTTTTACCATAACAACTCACAAAACGAAGTTGCGACGGTTATAAAACAAATATTCCAGATTTCCATATTATTTACTTTATCCTATTTCTGCTCAGTTATAAATAAATCAAGAATTGCTACCGAAAATATGAAGAAAACAAACAGCAATCAAGCTAAAAGAAATGTCCATTGGAACAAAATCATGTACAATTTGGGAGTGAAGCAAACGTGGGCCTCTAACAGTATCAACGGTAGGGTCAGGTGTTATGGAGGAGAAAGCAACCCCTGTTGACCGGTTACATAAGTTTCTTCTTCTTTTTTTTTTTTTTTGGGGGGGGGGGGGGTTTCAGAGTCGAGCAAATGGACTAATGGCAATACAATTTGTAAGGAAAGTGTTCAGGCTCAAAAGTCCTTCAAACAATACGAATACAAACAAAACAATCACTGACTTTCAAAACATCAGAAGTGGGATCAGGTGCCCTGTAGGAGTGAGTATTCCTTTTCTTTTTGTTTAGAAGTTTTAATTTTTTATGAATTCTACTTCATACGAAATTCAGTATAATAAATATGTTAATAACGTAGCATTATTAGTATTCATTGGAATTTCAACAAATTGCATGTTGTGAAGACGAGATGTTCAATCAACATGCATAAATGTTTCCAATAAACAAGGTTTTCTCAGTGTAATATTAATTTAAACCAGTAGCGCGGATTAAGTACCTCTCTTATGACTTGTAGGCTAAGGATGGGTCGATCATAAGTGGCAAGAACACACATCCTCGACGATCAGCACGCTCCTACACTGACCATTATCCTGAGAGAGATATTGTCATGGATCCTAGGATGGCCGCAAGTAAGCGTATCACTTACTATAGCTAGGAATCATAATATATTCCTTTGTTAAAACTCCCTAAAATGCAACAGTCGATTACTCCGTGCCGACCATTCACAACCACAGATGAGCCTCCTGTATTGATTAAATAAACAGAACAAACATCAGTCAAAATTATTTATTTTAAAACGTATATAGAATTTGCAAAAATGCTGACTTTAAACGAAATTTATAAAGCCCTGTAACATCACCATATTTAGCAATAGACTGTCTTGTTTTAAAACTTGTAGATCACGCTCTTGAATACAAAATTAGTTCAGAGTCATATACATTATACGTTTTGATAAGGTATCAGTTAGGGAGCTTGGAATATTATCCTTATTGCAGGAAGACTGAAGAGGAACGTGGATGCTTCGTTCCCAACGCCAAGTGGGATCACACAAAATCAGGCCCATAAATCCTGCCAACACTCTATTATGACGTCATCTCTTTATAGTCAATGTCAGCACACAGATATCATTAACGACATCATGGACGGATGCATCGAGGATATAAAGGTAACAATACTTTTTCTATTTACTTGTGACAAAACAAAAAATAACCATCAAGTCACATTTACAGTAGCACATCTAATAGTACGTACATCACTCTGGATATACGTTTCGACCAAGAAAGAATAGAGTTTTTCAATGATAAGAGTGACCTAAGGTACATAATTTAACTTATCCTTTTTACAGTATTCTGATTCAACAGCAGTATTTAAGCTGGCTGCTATGAACGCCTTTGATAGTGCCTGTCATAACGAGCTTGCTAAAGATCCCAGCAACATCCAGTACGTCAACGGAGACCCGGTTATAAAACCCTCAGTGACTGGCTGTCCAAATCAGTGTTCCTTAAATGGAAACTGCGTCAGTGGCACGTGTCATTGTAACCATGGATACATGTCAGACGACTGTTCTATTCAAGTGGGAGTTCCCCCAGTTATCCATCGCATCAGGGGGTTTGTAACTATAAAAACAGAACATTTGCTGAAATGCTCAACGTGTCTTAAGTTTGACAACATTCTATGTTTTTATGCTGACCATCTTCCTCTTCTAGAGATGGTAATTGTGATATCAGGAGCCGACCTTGTAGACAAGCTAATGTCATTGTTGACAACATCATGGATTCAGCAAACCTTTCATGCAGGATTACTCCAGTCGATGTAAGCAAAACAAGTAAACCTTGTTGTTAAAAAAAACTAAAGCAGTTATATATCTTATATTCTCCAACCTCCATTGGATATGTTTTCTAGTATATATATTTGTAATGTTATTTCTAATATTAAATTCTAACTGACTGTTTTCTTCTTCTAATAAAATAGCTATCAAAAGGTGGACCGGTAGACGCAGGTCCAGTGGTAATAAACAAAGGAGAGTTCCTCAGCTTCTTAGAGGTTCTGTGTCCAATACCCGAAAATAATGTCATGAAAGGTGTTGATCTTTACCATATCGGTATTTCCAGCACAAATTAGATGTTGGATAGTTGATGTGTGTCTCTTGAATTTTATATTTACAGGTCTCAGTGCCCAGGGTTTCAAGATCTCAGTGACGTCAGATGGTCGTCATTACAGCCATGACGCTCTGTTTATTGTGGCTGACGGTTACTGCATGAAATGTACAGCCGCAGGTGTCTGTACACACAACGTAAGTAACTAAATAACAAGTGTCTGTACACACAACATAAGTAACTAAATAACAAGTGTCTGTACACACAACGTAAGTAACTAAATAACAGGTGTCTGTACACACAATGTATGTAACTAAATAAGAGGTGTCTGTCTGTACACACAATGTATGTAACTATAAAGCAGGTGTCTGTCTGTACACACAATATATGGAACTATAAAGCAAGTGTCTGTCTGTACACACAATGTATGTAACTATAAAGCAGGTGTCTGTCTGTACACACAATGTATGTAACTATAAAGCAGGTGTCTGTCTGTACACACAATGTATGTAACTATAAAGCAGGTGCCAGTCTGTACACACAATGTATGTAACTATAAAGCAGGTGTCTGTCTGTACACACAACGTATGTAACTATAAAGCAGGTTCTGTACACACAACGTATGAAACTATAAAGCAGGTGTCTGTACACACAACGTATGTAACTATAAAGCAGGTTCTGTACACACAACGTATATAACTATAAAGCAGGTGTCTGTACATACAACGTATGTAACTATAAAGCAGGTGTCTGTATGAAACTATAAAGCAGGTTCTGTACACACAACGGTAACTATAAAGCAGGTTCTGTACACACAACGTATGTAACTATAAAGCAGGTGTCTGTACACACAACGTATGTAACTATAAAGCAGGTGTCTGTACACACAACGTATGTAACTATAAAGCAGGCGTCTGTCCATAGAATGTAAGTAACTATAAAGCAGGTTCTGTGCACACAACGTATGTAACTATAAAGCAGGTGTCTGTACACACAACGTATGTAACTATAAAGCAGGTGTCTGTACACACAACGTATGAAACTATAAAGCAGGTTCTGTACACACAACGTATGTGACTATAAAGCAGGTGTATGTACACACAACGTATGTAACTATAAAGCAGGTGTCTGTCTGTACACAGAATGTAGGTAACTATAAAGCAGGTGGCTGTCTGTACACACAACGTATGTAACTATAAAGCAGGTGTCTGTACACACAACGTATGTAACTATAAAGCAGGCGTCTGTCCATAGAATGTAAGTAACTATAAAGCAGGCGTCTGTCCATAGAATGTAAGTAACTATAAAGCAGGCGTCTGTCCATAGAATGTAAGTAACTATAAAGCAGATGTCTGTCCTCAGAATATAAGTAACTATAAGGCAGATTTCTGTGCGTACAATATAAGTAACTATAAAGCAGGTGTCTGTACACACAACGTAAGCAACAGAAAAGCAAGTCTCTGTACACAAAATGGATTTGTCTGCAGAATATAAAATATCGAGCAACACAAAAGATGCTCGAGTTTATGATTGACAATATCTATGTGTTTTTTGGAGACCAGGCCCCAAGACCATATACTGAGAACAGACTTAAGTCAAAATTTTGATTTTGAATAACATATGATAAATAGTACATGTACATAATTATGATACTAAAAATGTGCAAATTTATAAAATGTTCCAATTACAACATATGACTAAAATTTTGTTTCATTATCATTATTATTTTAAAAGTTATATAGATTTAAAATTTTGACTAAGGTCTGTTCTCAGTTGATGGTCTTGGGGCCAGCCCTCTATTTTTGTATATGTATGAAGCAGAATCTGTTCAAAATCTTTAACGTGAAATGAAGAAAACACTGGCTTTGGCTTTCAACTCGGCATTTAGATATATTGACGACGTATTGTCAAATAACAGTTGTTATATCCATTTTTATGTCGACACTATATATCCCGGGGAGCTTGAAATAAAAGATACCACAGAGTCTGACACATCTGTTTCATATTTGGTTATTTCAACAGAAAAAGATGTCAATGGTAATGTAACAAAAAAAAAGCTTTATAATAATCATGATGACTTTCAATCGTTAACTTCCCTTACTTATGCAGCAATATACCTTTGTCACCTGCATATGAAGTTTATATCTCTCAAATGATTCGATACAAAAGGGCTAAAGCGTGATATTCAAATAGTCAAAAACTAGTAGCAAAACTTCTCTCCTTTTTTTCTCATACACAGCCAGATAGCTGTTTCATTGATGGAATGTGCCAACGCAGTGGTGATCAAAACGACAATGGAGATGTCTGCGATCCTTCTGTCTCAACTAACGACTGGACACCGAGCAAAACCGTCCAAGGTTAGCTCTAGACAAATAATTTTTATTTATATAAGTATTTAACTGTATGCCACAGGTAAAATATTGATATACGATTGTAAATTCCTCTGGTAATGTAATTACAATTTGGGCAAGGATGCAAACAAAATTCGAGATTTAATTTTGATTTATGAAAAAAGTAAAGTGCCTTTAGAGATTTTCTTCTCAAGCAAAGCCAGGCGGATACAGGTTAACCTTTAAGGTCAAAATACATCCAGTAATATTCAATTTCTTTTGAAAATGAAAATGGAAAAAGACTTTTAGGTAACTCAGTATCATGCAACAACATTTATACATAAACCCGTACAAGAAAAATGAATGTCACACATAAGAATGTTTAGATTTTTATGTGTTTTTCTTTAATAAGTAAATATTCTTTTTGCAGAAGTAGACCATTACACAGCTGCCTTCACCGGATGTCGTTGTCCCTACAACACTAACCTGTTCGACTGCGCATGCTGCCAAAATGGCGGATGTCAGTGTGGCGAAGTCCAGTCCAATCAGTGTACCGACTGTAACAAGATGGAGCTGTGTGGAACCAACCCGGGACTGTTCCCGCCACCTACTCTTTAATGTCATGATTAATGTATTTCTTCAAATCAATTTTCAATACTAATATATTTTCGTTCACTTCTTTCACTTGATTCTGTTTCATGCAGAAGGAAGATGGAAACCTTTACTGTAATTTTGAATATGCATTGAAAACAGAGTTATATATGAAATGTTAAAAACGAACAGCATCTTAGAATTGTTCTTCGTGCAAATGACCTTTTACAATTTTTAAAACCATGTTTCAGTATAATTTCTAAATAAAGTCATTGAAAAAATGCTTCTTTTTTAGTTTTGATATTTGGCGGCCTTGCGCTCGCTCAAATAACAGCGAATTAGTAGGATCATTAGAGAATAAGGTGACCTCTGATGAACTGCACCGGACGAGATAAAACTTAAATAAATCCTACGTGTCCCTAAACATTCCAAACATAAGTCACATGCTACTTATTGTAATCCAGCATTTCTAGAAGACGGAAATTCTGTCAAGTAAATTACTGAACGATGGAACTGAAAATATATCTTTTAATGGTTAATAACGTAATTTAAGTATACAAGAACGAATTCTCATGAAATGGCTTTCTTGATAAGAGACCTGTACCCGTTCGGAGTTTGGGAATTTTCTCAGAGCATTCCTTAGTTTTAGGGTAAATTTATGTCAAAGTGAAAACTTTTTCCTCATTAGACAATTTTGATTTTATTCGGTCTCCCCAAGGGAAATACCCAGACAGTGCCAAATATTGTCCTGGAAGTCAATGCAAGAAGCTTATCAGAACGGTAGTGTGTTGTGTGTTATATAAAGGTTTTACCTGTAAACCCAGGGCATAAATTAACGACGTTCAGAGATGGGCATTATCCTTCTCCTGTGTAGTTTTACACTTGGTAAGTCTCATTATCTCTGATTGTAGATTAATGTTACACTGGTGCGGGGCTTCAGATTTATTTTTTCTCATTTATTTTCTTAGGGATTGGCATCTTTGATAAGAAATATTTGCTTTCTGATGTTTTCACTTTTTGAAATTATGTTGTGTTGTGCAAGCGTACTGAATAAATATATATGAGAATATTAAATACGATACCAGCTAGTACTGATAAGCCTTGGAATTATGTATATAACCCTACAACTAAAAATGAAAAATTTGAGTCGGTGTTGCTTGAATTTCAGTCTATATTGGGAGAAACAAGACCTTGTTTTCACTCATGTTTTCTTTGCCTGTCTGCTATAATCCTCAAACCAATGAAAACTGAAATGAAGGAAATATTAACAAAAAGAGTGCCCTTAGAAACGAAATATAAAATCAAAGAAAGATACTTATATTGCAATTAAGTGTTTATTTGGAGGTTAACTACATGTAATATTTCTGCGTAAGTTAGGTGTAGTTACAAATGCCTAAACTTTAAGGTTTCTTAATAATGAAGAGAAAAACATCAGTAAACATTTGACTTACGTACGTAATGATAAAGTGATTTTAACAACTCATTGTAACTCAGTTGGTCTTTACAATAGATATTCAGCAACTTGTTTGTCTATAACTTTCTTTTTGAAAAAAATATGTTAAACTACTTTAGATTACATAAAATATATACCTTGCTGAAATATTACTGCATGTAGAGAACTTGACATCAAACTTGGCTTGTTGTTAGGAATCCTTTCTTTTTTTTTGTAAAATTTCTAAATATGATATATTTGGAAGGAGATTTCTTTAGCTTTGTAGCTTTTACTATGGTTTTAAGGTTACCTAAATACATCTAGCAGCCTAGATTGGAAGGCCTCTATAGAACATTGTTACATTGTAAAAATATTGTTCTAACCGTTTTTAAAAAATGCTTTCGACGTAAGAAAAGACTGCATTTGGAATCAAATTTGCAAAGTTTTGATTTTGCATAATATAAGCTTGGCTGGCAAATATAGTAATATGGCTCCTATTTTATATAGGTAAGTTTAGAACATGAATTCTTTTCTAACTTTATGGGGATGGAGGATTTCTTTTAAGAATTAGAGATCTTGATTTTGATCAAATTTTATTCAGTTTTCAGAACTTTACTTAAAAAAAACTTTAAATATTACTTTGGACAGGAATTGAATAAAACAGATTATGATTGCCAAATCAAATGCATTCTACATGTATATTTGTTTCACATTTACATTATCTAGTAATAAATTGCAGATTTTTAAATACGATATTACATATCGAAATGCAATAGAGGAAAGAAAATCTTACCGAAACTTTTTTTTAATGCAGTAATATTCTTTACTAAGAATATCTATTGTTTTTTTTCTAGTAGTTGCTATTCTAGATCTATGGGATTTCAATCGTTTCTTTATTTCTTTTTACAGCTTTTGCCCAAGATCCTTGCTTACGTGGCAATCATGGGTTACTCCTAGAGCCACACAGGAGCAGCCAGTTCCAGCCGGAGCCGACGGATCATCTCCAGTGTGATAACGGATTACAGGCCGGGTGGTACACGTTTGATAACAATGATGAGATGCCCACCTCCTGTGTGACGCAGTACCACTGTGGAACCCACTTCCCCTTGTGGATGCAGGGCGCCCACCCCTCCCAGGCCGATGGAATTGTCCCAAGGAAGGCCTGCGCCAATATCTACGGTAGTTCTAGTCAGAGCTGCTGTGATTTCTCTCTGGACATCCAGGTGAAGAATTGTGGGAGTTTTTACGTCTACTACCTCCAAACTGTTCCAGCATGCGCCATGGCCTACTGTGCAGGTCTCTCTCTCTCTCTCTCTCTCTCTCTCTCTCTCTCTCTCTCTCTCTCTCTCTCTCTCTCTCTCTCTCTCTCTCTCTCTCTCTCTTTTAGAAAAAATTAATGTTGTATTTGATAGGAAGACCTTTACTTTAGCAGTCTTCACTGTATACCAATAAGAAAAACACGGTGTATATACATATTGTTATTATACGAATGAAATTCAAGTCCAAGCAAGTATGATTTGAAAATATCACTCTTGTATATTGTTTTATTTCATACAAAATTTGAAATAGGCATGCAACTCTTACAAAGGGAAATATAAAAAATTCATTATTTTTCATATATTATACTTTCATGTAAATTAGTTGAATCTGATTGGTCGAGAAACATCTGTTAAAAAGCACTACTACCCGCTGAATAATGAAGCCACGCCCTCCAACGTAGCAACAGTCAACATTGCTTAACGACGGGTGGTTCCAAAAAATAGCGACTGCGCAGAATTTATGCGCGCACGGTTCACTGTTATATGTATTTGTACAAAACATTCACTATATTATAATAAATATAGCATGTAGTTGAGTGTAACATGATTTTCACTCCAAAAACCTTTGTCAAACTCGGTGTGTGCTGCGCCTCGGTTGACAATGGTTTTCTTGGTAGCGTAAAAATTTTCAATGTTACACTCAACTACATGCAAAATTTATATAATAATACATTAGCGTACGATGACATTGTACATTTCAAGATTGTAAAAAAAAAACAGGGAACTACTCAAACTAAAAACTTTTGACTTCTTCTTAATGTATGCTGGCATATTTATGCCATTCATATATTTTTTGTCAACATAGCATATCATGCCAAGTCAAGAAAACTATCTCATCAAGTGATGATTACTTTCTGGTTTGTCGACAAACACCAACTTTATATCTTGTCAAGTCAAGATAAGCTATCACGTTTTGTGGCAATAACTATCTTGTTAACTTTTAACCGCCATACAAGATAAATTATCTCGTTTTATCGGGATATCTACCCCCAAAAATACGATAGCTTATCTTGACTGTACAAGATAAAAGTTGGTGTTTGACGACAAACCAAAAAGTTATCATGACTTGACGCGATAGTTATCTTGACTCGACATGATATCTTATGATGACAAAAAATTATGTGTATGGCATAAATATGCAACCATTGTGGCAACGCACTTTGAAAAAATTACGCATTTTGAAAAAAATTTTCAAAGTGCGTTAAAATTGGGACAAAATCAACGCACTTTGAAAAAATTTTTCAAAGTGCGTTAAGAGTCTACATCAATATATTTTACCATGGAGACACTTAACGCACTTTGAAAAAAAAATCATATTTTAGTCAAGGAAAGATTTTATTTGTTATTTATCTTTCAAAAAACTAAACCTAACCCTAACCTCGAAAATGAATTGATTTACTAGCGTGAAAAGAGGAGAAGACTTTTATAAGATCCCAATCGTCCAAATCTTTATCTTTCCAATACATAGGTGTCGGTAACAAACGGGGGAGGGGAGCAATAAACCTAAAAAGGGTACGCTGCATTTTCAATGCTTATACGATGTATATATCTTTCCAAAATAAGTGGGGGCCTTAGCCCCCCATCCCCTCCCCTGGCCCTTAACAGTTCGATGTCTATGCTATACTTAAAGCATTCATATAATTATGTATTTACGTAACTGGTATGACGTTGAAAACTTTCAATATTAAATGAGTTAATTAAAACAGATGAAAACTAGAAATTTTTAAGTACAGTAAAACGTATGAGAGAGAAAGAATTTTCATAGTTTTGAACAATCAAATTGGCCCCTTTTTATTATGATAAATGCTAAGTTGCTTGAAGCTGTCCTCTGTTAGTGCCCCCTATACACCTTTACATCTACCTATCAAAGACTAGAATTTAAAAAAAAAGAAGAAACGAATTAATGAACTTAAACAATCGTCACTCTTTTTTTCAAGACCCTTTAATTTTCTCTTTTATTTTATCAAAACCTTAAATATTTAAAACGTCAATATCTCAGGTCCTTCAGTGACTTATCATAAAAAAGTTATCAAATCAGGATCTGTTATTTATCATACCGATTATTTGAAGGAATATTGATCAATCTTTACATTTTTTTTTCAAAGTGCGTTAATATGGTCGATATTAACGCACTTCGAAAAAAAAAAAATTTCAAAATGCGTTAGCTTCGGCCCAAATTTTAAGCACTTTGAAATTTTTTTTCAAAGTGCGTAATTTTTCAAAGTGCGTTGTAACAAACCATATTAAAGATTGTTAGATTACATGTATTTGTAAAATATTTGATTTTCATATATAAGTCCTTTGGCTGCTTGATTTTTCACTCCAATGTTTTCTTATAAAGGCAACAAGAAAGTGTGCGCTGTAGGTGGACAACCCGTTGTTGGTGGAAGCTGTCCAGGTGCGTAGCTTAAATTTACAAAAAGACGTTAGCAAGTTGTTCATGTAAATGCAGTTCATGTATACAATACAGAGAGCAAATGACTTAAAATTTTGCATGTCTGAAAAAAATCTTTAAAAGAATATAAATACATGTTTTATTTTTTTCTTTTAAGTAAAAATGTTGACACTAAGATACTATGCTAACCTTTTTCAGATCTTTATCCAAAACTTACAACAATGCCAGTTCTTTCAAAACCGGAAGTTACTCCAACAAAGGATGTTCGCTTTCCTTGTAAAATCGACTACCCTATCGGCCAATCAGATGTAGGATTTATTGTCACGTGGACGGTGGATGGCAAAGAGCTCATGGACAACACAAATCAACCAATTCAAACTGTCTTAAAAGGGGATTCCAGGATTGCCTATCTAGACGCAACAAAACTGCAAGGAAATTTAGGAAAAGAAGTAAGGGTCAAACTTATCCTTTTTAAACAAACTTGGATAGTCCCATCGTTGAGGTAGTCCTTGGAATTTGCATACTATTTTTTGATGAAATCATATTTTCCAAGAGAACAATGTATGTGAGTGTGATTTTTCTTTTGTAGCTGAGATGTAATGTTTCGTCATTCCATCCCTCTCATGGACAAGGTGTTCGAAGTGACTCTCTCAGTAGTAACCCATACTGGGCAGGAATCAGAGTAATATGCTTAATAAGTATTTATCATATTGTTTGTCTGTAAACCAGAGATAGTTTTAATATTCCCAATTCGCATTCTTCTCTTACGACTTGATTGTCAGTTAATCTAATTAAAGTTGACATTTTGGAAGGAAATTTTCCTCTACACTATGTATATATATATATACTGTATATATAAAAATTCATGCAACAAAGTAAACAACTTTTAATGAGTAAAACTCATGAGTGTACCTAAAGGACTTTTATTGTGGATAAAAGTGAATTTTAATGATGTGAAGAAAGTGTTTTGGGAAAAGGAGGTCGAGATTTTCCAGTCATGCATTATGTGTTATAGGTTTCCACTGACCAAGTTAACGTAGATGAAGGCGGTCCCGAGAAAACTGTTACGATCGAGTCAACCATACCTATCCCTTGTAAAAGCTTATTTGCTTCTGAATGCAAACTACCCATACAATTCATGGGTTTACGTAATCCAGGAGGTAAAGTTTATAATGTTTTGGATAATTTACAAGTAGATCTTGAATGTGATTTGGAGAGAAATATAACTCTTTTTCTATTTTCCTTTCCAGATGCCTCTCTCTCTAGTTGTCACTTTGACCTCAAACTTGATAATGCCACGGGGGTTTACTCAACGTCTTTCAAAGTCAAGGCCACCAGAGATTTTATCAAAGATCATAACCATGTACAAGAAATCGCTTTCAAGCCTATACTCAATTTTCTGCATCCCATGTGGAACAATTACACAATAAACCCTATTAAGGTAAAGTCACAAAGTGATGATATGGTTGTTTTGAAAATTTTTATAAATATGAATTAGATATTTTAACGATATTGTAAATGAAAAATGTTAATAAACATCTCATTCAAATATTCTCTATATTGTAGATATCCACTAAATTCTTCGTTTAACTTTTAAAGACATTTAATTTCTTGGAACAAATTTTCATATATTTTTTTCTCGAAATTATTACATACGCTCGAAACAAAAAGGTTGTGTACTGACTGAAAGCGTTGCAGAATTCACAATTATACATCATTCACAAAGTTTTCCGAAATTTATGGAGATATACTCCTTTTTCAACAGATTGGAACTACAGACAAAGATCACGGTCATTGTATATTATCAGGAGATCCCCATTTCCGAGGATTTGATTATAAAAAGTAAAACAACAATATTCTGTATTGCAAGTCTTATTTTCATCATTTGATGAATTTCATTTCACACATCATTCTAATACCAAATTAACAACTCTTTGTTCAAAGGAACTACAACGTTTACGAAGTTGGGGATATGGTACTGTATAAATCTAAAAACCAAAAGAGACCATTTGAGGTAAAGATTTGAACTATTCAACTAAACTAATTTGGCATTGAATTAATCTTTTGCCAAACGAAACCTTCAACAGAATTGCATTTTAGGTTCAAGTCAGAACATGGCCCTGTGGAAGCTATCATCCCTGCGCATGTGCAGTTGTTGCAAGAGAAGGAAACGATGTTGTCGAAATCGATATGTGTGAGAAGAGAGCAGGCGTTGTGGAGGCACCATCAGTGTCTTATCCCTCCGGACACCCTCTGGAGGGAACCACTGTCAGCAGGGATAAAACCGGAAAAATATTTTATGTGAGCAAAAGTATTATGATTTATTTAGATGTATGGTGTAATGCGTTTAACTAAGTATGTACATTTATCTTTGTTTGTTTATATACCTGTTTATATTCTGATCCGATTTTCAGTATTTTCAAAGATTGGATAAAAAAAAGTTTCATACACTTATTAATATGCTAGAAATATGAAGTTTGATCTTAATTTCGGTGTTGCGGAAAGCATGATATGGAGATAGCGAACAGTATGCAATATCAAAGTCCATAAAACAATACTACACAGGAGCACAGCAACCACGGACCTCCAAAACATCAGAGGTGGGATCAGGTGCCATGGAGGAGTGAGCATCCCTGCAGACCGGTCACATTCGCCGTGTGCTCCTTGTCATGATAAGGAAATGACGGAAAATTCGGTCGTCAATTCAGTGTATATATAATGGACTAATAATTAGTATGAAAAACGTCAGTCAGCATTTGATTCAACGATAAACTGTATTTGCTGACAAGGTCATCGTATCTACCATAGAACTTACGAAATGATTACTTTAAACGAGACTGCTGATATTCTTATTTCATCAACTTGTTTGTCAATAATTTACCTCGTTTAAGAAAATGTTCATACGTGGAGCATGCTTTTGCGTATCGAATCAACTGAGATATATAAACTGCGTATACAGATGATGAAGGTATAATGCTGCATAAGTAATGGAAGTTGACGATAGAAAAGATACAGTCATCACGTTTATCATAGAGCTTGAATGTTAGATTACCATTAACGTCTTTTTCAAGTAAAATATCCAAGTATGAAACAGATGTGTCAGACTCTGTGGTATATCTTTTATCTCAAGCTCACCAGGATATATCGTATCGACATTGGAATGGAATACCATTGTTAATTGACAATACGTAAGGCTACTGCAAGTGTTTTCTTCTTTTATGCATACGATTTTGCACAAATTCTGCTTCATATGAATATAAAAATAGGCGATACATTTGTCTGGGATGAGGAATCGAGGGACGAAGTTTTTCATTTTGATTAAATCTTTATCATTCTTTCCTTTTTTAATGACAATGGCAACCCATTGCATTCATATAAAATCTAATGCCGGTATACAGAAAAAACTAACTGTTCCATGTTAGATATGTTCCATTCGTCTATTTAGAGGTAATGTTGCCAGCCATTAAAACTTCGTTCATCGAATTCAAAAACAGACATTGATCTTAGATCATAATCTATCACACTTTGACAAAAAATCATGGAAATTTGCAGTTTTAGAAAATTTCATAGAGTTATATAAAGTAATTAAGTCCAATATTTTAGAAGCACAAACCTGTAAAAATATGAACGATTCAGAATTTTCTGTCTTTTCAACATTCTCACCCTGTGCACCCCTTTCATAAAACAGACAGTCGCTTTTTTTAATATTTGCTTACTTGTATACATACAGTAATATAGTTTACATTGTTGTATTAACTATTAAAACTGCCCTGATGTAGGAAAGCCATCAAAATGTACTCGATTTCAGCATTGTGTTTAAATTAAAAACTCTCTCCGTGAATAATGTCTAAACAATGTGTCTAATTTGCATTATAATAGATAAATTTTCCTTCCGGAGCCAGACTAAAGGTTACAACAGCTATATCAAAAGGTCGGCATGGTAACGAACATTTGCCCTTCATGAACGTGGACATTCAGGGTCCCCCGGATGACTTTGGTTCCAGTGAGGGGCTCTGCGGGAATTGGAACGGGGACGATGGAGACGACTTCGTGGGAGGGGACGGAAGGCTTTATAAACCAGCAACAGTGGCCAACTTCTCTAAAAGCTGGATGTAAGATGGAGCTTTGCTGCACAATGTCATTACTGAAACATCTCATAATTCTTCCTTGTATTTTTTTTTTATTTTACAAGAACAAACAAGATGTTTTTAAAAAAGCGATATATTAAAAGAAAAAAGCTTCATTGACTCTTTATTGACTCTTAAAGATTGGATCGAAAGTGCCTTTCGATGATTCTTCATTTAATGAATTGAAGGAATTTGAGATGTTTGTAACATTTGTAGGCTACCAGGCCACTCCAGTATGTTCTATCAAATCCCCAAATACGAGAAACATCTTGCTCCCAAGTTTGAATACTGTTCTTGCAAAACAGGGACTGCCGTGGATTGTACCAAAGTGGGAAAAGGCGCGATCAACCCAAGCAAAGTACGTAACATAGACTCTTTGTGAAGCTGAGTGTTTTTCTCTGGTTAAAGTCTAATTTAAGCTTTGGTAACAGCAATAGTGAATTCATTCTTTTAATTTTATCTTAGCCTAAAGATGGCACGGTGATAAGCGGCGGTAAGAATAAACATCCACGCCGTTCCGCTCGCTCCTATACTGACCACTACCCAGACCTCGACTTACCAGCTGACCCGAGGGTCACAGCAAGTAAGCTAACTACGTAAAAAATTACTACAAGCATTGATAAATCCAGTACTTCTGTATAGTCGTATCTCTAGAAGAAAACATTGTTCTGATACAGAGAGGTTACGGAGAAATGCTGCTGCTGCCTTTCCCACTCCCAGTGGAATGACGGAGGGACAGGCCCGATCCTCCTGTACCCACACCATCACTACGTCCTCCCTGTACAGTCACTGTCACCACACCAGCATTCTGACTGATATGTTGGACGGATGTGTGGAGGACATCAAGGTAGACCAATCAATGGACATCGGTCTTCTTAATAGATAGCTTACCATATTTAATGATAATGATGAAGTTTTACTGATGTTTATGGTAACAATTGGTAGAATCATATGGTAACAAATGGTAGAATCATTTTACGAAAATTTTACTTTTTTATTCTGAAATTTTCAAATAGATTAATTAATAAAAAAAATGGAAAAAATATATTTTTAATACAAATAACCATTTCAGTATTCCGATAGTATTGAGGCATTCGAGATGGCACACATGAACGCTTTTGATAGCATTTGCTACAACGAACTTGCAAAGGACCCCAGAAACATCCAGTACATTAACGGTGACCCAGTAGTTAATCCCTCTATCTTAACTTGTCCAAATCAGTGCTCAAAGAACGGAAGATGTGTCGGAGACACGTGTCATTGTAACCATGGCTACACATCAGCCGATTGTTCCGTTAAAATTGGATCGACGCCAACTATTCATAGAGTGAGGGGGTAAGTACTTACCTCTTAAAGATTTGCTAAGAAAAAAAGCGATTATATATTCACTAGAACTGAACCACGGAGTTTGTATCAATGTTACAGAGATGGACAGTGTGACATTAGAAGACGTCCATGTAGGCAAGCCAATGTTATTGTGGACAATATTCTGGAGTCGTCATATCTAGCCTGTAGAATAACACCCCTTACTGCAAGTAGCATATTTAAATGGAAGGATTCTATTACACAGGAATCTTTGTCAAGTTTTACAAAAAAAAAATGTTTCAGTAAATAATGAAATATTTGGATTTTAATTTGTATTAGAAAAATTGATGATATACTAGTCCAAATTGATAGAAAGAAAAATGAGTGTGTTTTCCAAAAAGTTGGAAGACGACCCATGGTATTCTATTTTCTATCTTAAGCTGTCAGATGGAACGCCTGTCGAGTCTGGTCCTGTAGTAACCTCTAAAGGAGAATTCCTCAGTTTCTTAGAAGTGCAATGTCCCATTCCGGAGAGTACTGTTATGAAAGGTAATTTTCGGTAAATCGAATGTACAAATTAAATCCAGGTGAGGTGCATTTGTCGTTTTCTTTGATGTTAAATTTTCACCAGAACTTTCTAATAACGCGATGTGACACAGAAATAAACAGAGTAAATAATACATTTTAAAAATGGAAATTTCTAATTGACTAGAGCTATCTATTGTATTCGAGATATCGGGGTTCGAGACAATGAATTTGTGCTATAATGGATTTTCAATATATTTCTTGTTTTAAGGAACGGCTGCCCAGGGCTTCAAAATCTCAGTGACGTCAGATGGTCATCATTTCAGCCATGACGCTCTGTTTATTGTGGCTGACGGTTACTGCATGAAATGTACCTATTCATAATCTGGCGCCAAACAGCACGAGTAAATATTCGTGCCTTTCCTTTGGACTGATCTATCAAATAGGTGTGATAACTTCAATGAAATTAAATATTAAATAAAACAACTTCTTATCGCCTATATTTTATTTCGACTTTAAGAAAGTATATTTAACACATTGTACACACGTATCTAGCCCAGTTACACTAAAGCAGTGAAACGGAAATTAAGCTTTAAGATTGAAACTGAATTGCAGCGTACTACTACGTGAAAGTCCACGTAGTTTTTTTACTTTTCATGTATCATTTAGTCAAACGCTCAGCTGCCTCCATAAACCCCTACTCGCGAAATGGCGGAGTTGACAGAGACAGCCGCCATCTTGGGTCCGCTTCAGATTTTCAAATATTAATATCAAGAGTTCTGATTAACCAATATCCAAACACTTTATATAGTAAGCATCTATCAAAGGGTCTCTATTATCATTCCAGAAATCAATAAAAATTATTGAAAAACAAAAAAGTTAGAAAATACGATTTTTTCAATTCGCTTCTCCTAACGACAGGAAGTACCGACGACGAATAAAGTGTCGCGTCCTGGATGGTATATATCACGATCTATAATCCCTGAAAGTTTCATGTTGATATCTTTTACCGATTTTGAGTTTAATCGCGGACAAAATGTCATTTTAATTTCAGGAAATTGTCCGTAACTTGGCATCGGAAGTGAGTTTCCAAATTTTCTCTCGGATATACAAAATTCATGTTACGACACATCTTTTCTGAAAATTTCATGTCATTCCATCCAGTAGTCGTCGAGAAATCGCGTGCACAAAATTAGAAAGTCAAAAAAATAATAAAAAGAATAATAATAATAATAATAAGAAACAGTAGAATCACTATAAGGTCTTCCGTGAAGACGGAAGACCTTAATAATAAGAAACAATAGAAACAATATAAGTTCCCCAACTTCCGTTTGAAGACGGAACACCTTAATAAGAAACAGAGTAAAAACAATATGTTCCCCAACTTCGTTTGGGGAACATAATTAAGATAGATATTGATGGTCGTTAAAAGAAGAAGCATATCGTCAAGTTTTATGATGACCTGTACGTGTGAACGAAATACTGAGCCATTAGCTGTCTGAACAAAAATTGATGCTAGCTGATAAAAATTGAAAAAACCAGTGTATTAATTTGTGGCCATGAATAAAAGAAACCTCAGGTAGTTAAATAATGATGTCGGAGCTGTGAAACTTTCTCTTTTTATTTATGACAAACCAAACATTGTATCACAAAAAACACAAAAATCTTATCATCAAAGAAAAAAAATTATCAACGCATTAATTTCTGTTTTGAGCAAAACAGAACAATTCTGTTATCCTTGGATTAATAATTAGCAGCTGAAATTTACAGTCTTTTCATTGACTGTTGAAATATACATGAGAAAGAGAGCAAGGATCCAATGATAGCGTTTCATACGACAATGAGGTCCGGCTAGTCGTCTCATCGTTGTCAACAACAATTAATGCTGTTATTAAAGAGGCTGGGTGGTGGCAGCTATTTTCAGACTATTTCGATCTCCTTTAAAAGAAGAGCTCCATATAAAGATATACAAAAATGATCAAATTTCAAAACTAAAATGTATGAATTTTTTCTTTGCCAAAGGATAGTTGACAGATTAAGATACCGTATCTAAAAAATAAATTAAATCTGGTGGTTAATTTGTTGACCCCCAGCCTCCTTAATTCTTAACAATGAGAATCTTTCGCCATATGAGAGACATATATTACGTAGCGTCGAGGATGCCATACCTAACTGGCAGTCCGAGGATGACAGAGAATTGTCCTATATGTTTACATTATGTTGATTGACTAGATTCGTAGTTCAGGAATTTGCACATGCTGATTACAACTTACAAATTTATTTTAAAATAAGACTGAAGCATTTTCAAATGGCATGGTTTCAATTTGTTTCTGCCTTTTTCGGGTATCTTGATTTTGTCAATTGTAAAATGTGGATGTCGCTTTAATATGCATTCTGGTTGGCAGTGGTAGAAAGTAGCTCTCTTTTTTGAGCAATGTAAACCCATTCAGTGTCACCTTCTTTATTCTGGGGATTTAGGTCCATGAATCTCTGTGTACCTTTACTTCGTGAAATTGATATCTCATTGAAATCTCAGCCTCAAATCTAAAAATTCTGCCTCACTTGAGATTTTCAAATAAAAAAAAATGCAACCAACATTTCTAAGATTGGTCTCACGTGAGCTGAGATTTGAGAACTATCCCAGATTGTTTTCAACGTTGTAAGTGGGGCCAGCATTTTTTTTATTTTTAGGTTTACGAACATCAGAATGAAAAAGTCCCGTAGGAGGAGGAAATAAAAAAAAAAATAAAATTATATTTTGGATACATTATCGACTTTTCTACATTAATTTTTGCTTCTTTTTTTATGCTCTCCTAACAGGCTTCTTGCCACAGGACACATAAGGGTTACAAAGGGGAAAATACCTTTAATTGTTTATTTCATCATCTACCAGTCTGCTGCAGTGATATATATCTTTTGATGTTGGACAAAATACATATTTTTTTAAAAATCAATTTTTAAAATCTCTTTTAGTATACCTTCATTTTTGTTTTTAATGTGTGTTAGGTAGAAATTATTCTAAAGTATTAATATACTCGAGACCTATAAAAGTAATAATTCCTTTCATAAAACAGACAGGGAGTATTCCCAAGGAGTATTGAGGAGTAGGGTGGAATTTTTTTCAATTAAGTGTAACATAATTTTTCTGGCTACCATAAACGATACTACACGCCTGTATATATTTGTATATTCTTGTTTTTAAATAGTTGAAATATTTTATTTCTTAAGGCTATTGTTTATTTCTTCCTCAAATGGACTTAACTTCTCCCATAGTTTTATTCATTACATCTGATGCATAAGCGACCCTTTTCTGAAGAATGATGCTAAGACTGTAAGCTATGACAGAAACCTAAACAATGTCTCTGACAATAGCTACTATGGGCAGTTTTAAACCTGTGGGAGGAAAATAATTTTCTAATTACAGACAGTTCCTTTTGAATACGGATGCATAATTATCTCACCACCATGTCACTTTGCAACAAAGTCGTCAGCATTTTATTGTTCTCTGAACGGGTGAAACGTTTTGAATGTCACTCTTATCGATAATTTTTACACTAAAGCTAGCTTTAGTGCTGCTATGAACTTGACACAAATCTCCCTTCATTACCCGCCATGTTCATTTAAAACCGGAAGTACGAGTTCGTAAATTTGAAATCTCGATCCCGACTCAAATTTGACATCGGAAAGAAAAAATTCTGTTTTTGTCAATTTTATTTTTTTTCTGAAAATTCAAAAACTTGAGCGGCGGATTTGTAAACCTCAAAATAAAAAAATGCTGGCTGGCCTTAAACACGAAAATTCTACTTCCCTATTTAGTTTTCTTCAGTATAATTACAAAATATAAAAGAGCATGTAAATTTACATATTGATATCGTAACAATCAATGACGTCACATGTAGAGACCGTCTGCAATAGCATCAAACATGGCATCAGATTACGATTTAGCAATGGAAATCGCTAATTCCAATGATAACTGCGCAAGTGGATCCGCACCCGCCTCGCTATTAAAAAAAAAAACAATTAGGACGGGACTTGAGAAAATGATTCTCGTTGAAGAAGTTTATGCACTGGAAGATATTCTACTTTGGAAATTTAAGGTCAGACGCGACGTATCTTCCATTATTTCCAAAGATTTTTCTATCTCCGCAATGTGAAGATTTCCACCACGAAATCCCGGAATATTTCCAGAATTGGTTTGAATGTTAAGAAATTATTTTGTCCCTTTATGCGTTTTTTTGTAATTGGAGGTAATTTTATTACTTTGTTTACAATATGGAGGAACAAGTTCGCGGGAAAGGTGGGAAATTCATATCCGAAGGAAAGTTGAGAAGGATACGAGCATTAGAAGTAAACAAACAGCGGAAAAACCAAGGAGAGATACTTCTGTAGCCAAGTGAGTAAAGTTTTGATGATGATTTCTTGTTTTCGATTCTCTTTCATATATGGTTCATACGGACGTATAAACGCCTTCATGTACATGTATATCCTGCATATTATTGTACAACCACAGGAGTTCGCGTACCTATCAATTATACCGAAATTTTCATTAAATAAAAAAAAACACGTAATACGTATAATAATATTACAAGGAGTGCAACGCATTTTAGGTCACCTGGGAACCCCTCGCTTAATATCAAGGCTCTCGCACAATTAATCTTCAATCGAAAATTATAAAACACAAACCAATCTTTTTGGAAGGGACCATTCTTTATGGCTCTTAATGCATATGATTTCAAACGCATGTTTTACAGCAGCAGCGGAGACAGTTTTCAACAACTTCGCTCAAATATCCGTTGTCCGCGACGCCATAACGTGACGTCACGGGCGCGTCCATTTACCCAAAAAGGAACAAAACTGCCTGAAAGGCTAATCTAGATGATTGAGGTCATATGCGAAAAGAAACCAGAGACAAGTTAGTAGACATTCAAGAAAATTTAAAACGGGGAGGTACAGGTACTTGTACTCGTATCTAAACGTAATATGGTTATCTCTAGTTAATTGTGTACGATTGTTTTTTTTGTTCCTTTTGGGTGAATGGACCGCCCGTGACGTCACGTCATGGCGTCGCGGACAACGGTGGCACTCCTTGTGTAATTATTATAGGTATTACATATCTTTTTTATTTACCGAAAATCTCGGCAAAATTGATAGGTACGCGAACTCCTGTGGTACAACAGTGCATTTGATTTATTAAAAGGTCATGATGATGCAGGTCTTGTTCTGTCAGAGACTTCACACTCCATCGATTTGCCAGAATATGTACCTAATAAGCATGATTATTGTATGTCAGTGCCATCAAACATTGAAGAAGAAGAAATCGTGATAGGCTGTGAAGACACTGGTGATGATGTAACGATAAAGTGGAACGAAGGGAGAAGGATTATTGAAATTCAGTACATCATTGAGAAGCTGCTTGAATGTTGTGAATTCTGTAGACATCCTTTGAACTTCACAAATATTTGTGGTGAGATCAGATATGGACTGGCATCAATGTTACAAATAAAGTGTGTGAATTGTGATATGGTGGTATCAGTTCCAACAGGAAAGAGACACTCACGTCTAGACAGTGACCATCCATCAAGAGCATTTGATGTCAACACAACACAAAACTGGCTCATCCGCCGAAATATGGCTGAGAAATTGCCGACTCGGCGTTAAACAATATCAATCAATCAATCAAAACTGGCTCTTGGTAGGCATTGTATATAGATAATTAAATTTTATATGTACATGTACTACAAACAAAAATGTAGTGCAGTTTTATTCTAAAGACATTTTTATATGATATTTGAATGGTGTACTAGCTGAACCACCAGATATATTTTAAATTACAAAAATTTAAATGTTATTATGTTGTAAAAAGAACAGTATATAAAATTGTTTATATTTTATAGGTATGCTTCATACAGACATTGGCGAGAAGAAAGTATCAATGCTATTTAGTGTACTTAATATTCCATCTATGTGCCACAAAACCTTAAAGAAAACAGAAAGGGAAGTAAGAAAGGCATTAGAAGATGTGGCCAAAAAGAGTTGTGACGATATGGCTGCGGCCGAGAAGGAATCATCAAGGTACCAAATTACTTTTGTAGTAACAGAAATATATTGAACATTTTTTAACCTGCGTACTCTGACAGGTATTTTTATCAATCATTTTTTAAAATAATATTTGCAATGCTTATAATATAAATAGGGAAATCAAGGTTACATACAAGGGTTGTTCGAAAATTATTGAGACATTGTGTGTATTTTGCTTTCTAATGAACGTCTTTCGGTGAAATTTTGCATATACGTTTGACAAACATTTAGAATTAATAAAAGCAAAAAATATGTTACAAATAATAAATATTTTCTGTACAATGCTACATAAATGCGTCATTAGTAGGGGTACCCGGAGCAGTCACGAAATCAGATATTGAAAATATGTAACACCAACGTTCTAACTCTTCGTGGACCCATAATAAGAGCGAAAATAATTCAGTTTATGTGTATGATTTTTCAGTTTTATTTCAAATTCATGTTGTGCAACTTTGTTAGAATTTTGATCACAAATACGGAGATAATAAAAAAAATTAAGCGCTGTAGAGAAATCTGCAAAGAACGAAAAAATGGATTTTGACGTCAAGGGCGGAGCAGCTAGCATACCTAAAATTTTGTGTATCGCAATGTAGAACTCTTTTCCAGACAGGACGACCTGCTAAAACAATAACAACGAGAAAAAATAACGTGTTTTTTTTTTCATTGATATACATTTTTTTTTTACAATTAATTCAACCGGAGTGAAGTCAAAAGCACCGGACAACCATCAGTTATTACATACGACGATATTAATATCGTTACGGTATTTATATCGTTGACCTGCGTTGCATAAATCGGCACTGCATGATTCTAAGTCATCCTTTCCCACAAATGAACATTTTACACTGGGGTAGCAACGCCATATATTTTTAAAGAATATGTTGAGAAAAGAGACTGTTTGATTTTTGTAAAGTTATATGTAAAAACAAAGAAGGAAATGCATTAAACGCTTCGCGATCGTTGTATTTGCGAATCCATCTCCGGCTGACGTGACGTTAAATGACGTAGCGATGCTGCTCCGGGTCGATAGACATATGCATGTTTATCATTTCACCGAAACTTTTCTTATTATCATAGGAATTAGAAATTTTGCATAATTGTTTAATTCGTTCTTTATAAAATGTTGATGAATTTTCATGAAATTATCTCCGTCCTTTATGGAGTAAATGTAATTGTCTCAATAATTTCCGAACAGCCCTCGTACACTAAAATGAACTATGTTGTTTTACAGTACACCTAATGAGCTGTCTGTATCATTTGATGGCGGGTGGCAGAAAAGAGGATCAGGTTGATCCTATTCCAGTTTGTCAGGTATATAATTTATTTTCTAAACATTCCAGCAAAAAAAATAATATCACACAACATGCTGTGTGGTTGCGCTAAAGTTGCGTAGTACGTAATCCATTGTTCCGACTGTGTCGGTGCATTCAATTTGAGTGATAATATGATATAACTATTATGAACTTCAGTGAATGGTCAAATTTATGACTGTGGTTATAAGGACTCAAGGCAATTGATATTGACCTCAGACACAGAAAATGATAGCAACCTCGCCTGCTCTTTCGATATCACTGTCTGTGCCTTCAGTCAATATCAATTGCCATGAGTCCCTATAACCACATATCGACTTTCACTGAAGTCCATAACTGTATAATATATAACACTTTGTGGCATTTCTGGCATGTAGTACATTTTTATCTCTTTAGTGGATGTTAGTAAAATAATAAGGGATATTTTTTTTTATAAAAATTGAATACATCTTCCACTGTTTCATAGTCCAACTTCAATAGACTGACAAGTAGCGCTTTTTAAAAAAGCATACCGTCTATAGCAACAATCTTAAACTGTAAACTGATCTACACCTATCAGGCCGTAAAATTCTTTTGAATTTTGTATTTCTACATTAGCTTTTTACTGGCATTAGCCCTACCACGGTTGTCGCTCGGTCATCTCCGTAAACTTTGACTGGCCGAGAGCTTTTGGCAAACCTCGGCTGATTCCCTTCTTCAAACAAGAAAGGGGAAAAGAAGAGTAACAAATTGTAAGGCCTGCAAGCTATAAAAATCAAATTTTATTTATAATGAAATTAAAGAGACCTTTCTATTTATTGCTATAAAAAATACCATGTTATTAAGAATTAATTACTGCTGATTTTGCTGTTCGTTTTGTCATTTTTTTAAGATTGGGTGGCAGAGGATAGTTTTTTTTGCAATCAAAACGTTTGACTGACGGTTTACTTAATATTGAGCTGCTTTAAAAATGTGCATTGAAAAATTTTAAATTCCCTCTACATGTAATAATAGTATGATGTAGTCCCTTGAGAAATTTGAAGCTTTTAGGAATAAAACATGTACAACTTACACAATGAGCCCTAAAGATGGCGCAGGGACAATCTCAAAATTTCATGTGAATCAAGCCTATTTTCACTATTTCGCTTCCAGCCCCGTGCGCCTGACCTTAGCTACCACACAAATTGCAGAATAACATTTTTTACATACCAATGAACAGCAAGAGATAATGGTTCAACCACCTCGTTTTCAAGCTACAATTCATCCTGTGAACCCATCCCGCTTTTCTGGTGAAATACCGGTAGAGCGAGTTTTGAGCTTAGTTTCGTATTTCTAGTCCATATCCCATATACAGTAGTAGTGACACTAGAGTGTCATATTTCAATAAAATATACAAGGCCACCAATTCCCTCCAAATGCACCCATAAAATATTCTAGCCATAGAATTACCTATAATATGCATTCAAACCTCGGGTTTCTCTATTTTTTCTATTTTTTGACCGGTACTTTATTCGAAACTATCCTCTGCCACCTTTAACTTTCAAAGTTTGTCTTGCAAGTAATAAACCTTGCTCAATTCAAAAAGAACATGCAATTCTGAGTAAAAATATACCAAATATGTCTTGTTTCATTGAAAAATAAAAAAGTTATGGCCAAATAAGAGACCTCACCAATTCTCGGTCAACCACCTTAACCCCATATTGTTTCTTACACATAAAACAAATGCAATTCTTACAACTCCAATTGATAAATATACCAGCAAAAAAGTGTTAAATGGTAATTTTAATCTATTTCAAATACATTTATATGTAAAAAGTCAAATATAAAGGGCACATCTTGGTGAAATGTACTCACATGTATCACATACTCCCCTATTTTTCATGTTCTATGAAATTCAATTTTATCTCTTTTTCACTTGGTTTTATATACCTATAACTTCTTTGCAAAGTTAAAACCCCTTTAAACTTTCAAGATATTTATCATGATATGCAAAAAACCCTCTTGCATCATATGCTAAAGAAAAAGTGTCCAGGAAATGGCTGTTCAACTCCCTACCCCTGCAGCCATTTCTTCAGTGTAATGAAAATGCACTGTAAAAATTTGTTTGTCCTAGCTGAATTCTTTCTAAGTGTCTGATATTCACTTTTAACAGTTATGAGTAATCAAATACATACATTTCATTCTCCTGAATACTAAAAGTGATTATTCTGTCCATCCTGGGCAATTGTGGGCAGATTATATGGGCCTAGCAGAATTCAATAATTACATGAGAATGCCCATTTTATTGATATTACTTCATTAAATATGCAATATAAACTCTTTGTTTTGTTATTATTCAAAGAAAAAAAGTCATTTTATACCAAACCAATGAAAAATTTAGATTCTGTCACATTTAAATGTAGATAAATTAAAAATTAGAAAAGGGGGGGGGGGCATATTTCATGAAAATAATAATAACAGAATAGGTTAAATTTGGAAAAATAAAGCAAAAAAAGTTTTTTTGTACTATATATGGTTAGGTTTAGTGACATTTAGGTATGCTGACTGATTTTTATTTTCAAAATAATTATATTTAGTAAATTAGGTTGAAAAAATGGCAAATATATGTAATTTCAGTGATATCGCACTAATTAATACACTTAAATTTTAATTAGATTTAATTAATTAAAGCAAGACATGATTTTAATTATGCGACAATACCCAAAGTATCAAATTCAAACAATTAATTTATTCTCTGGCAAAAAATGCCTGAATCTTATATGATTTATTATGCTGATGGTTCAAAGTCTTTAAAAATGTATGCTGGAAAAGAGTAACCCCCCTTGCTTTTCAGTGAATATACCTAACTGTACAGATTTTAAATAACAGAAACAAAGTATTTTTTTAAATTGACTTACATAAATAAACCCTTTTGTATAAAAATCAGACTAAAATTCACATTTCTAAAAATTGATGCATTCTTGAAGGTGGCAGAGGATAGTTTTTTTTGCAATCAAAACGTTTGACTGACGGTTTACTTAATATTGAGCTGCTTTAAAAATGTGCATTGAAAAATTTTAAATTCCCTGTACATGTAATAATAGTATGATGTAGTCCCTTGAGAAATTTGAAGCTTTTAGGAATAAAACATGTACAACTTACACAATGAGCCCTAAAGATGGCGCAGGGACAATCTCAAAATTTCATGTGAATCAAGCCTATTTTCACTATTTCGCCGCAGCCGCATCTGCTTCCAGGCCCGTGCGCCTGACCTAAGCTACCACACAAATTGCAGAACAACATTTGTACATACCAATGAACAGCAAGAGATAATGGCTCAACCACCTCGTTTTCAAGCTACAATTCATCCTGTGAACCCACCCCGCTTTTCTGGTGAAATGCCGGTAGAGCGAGTTTTGAGCTTAGTTTCGTATTTCTAGTCCATATCCCATATACAGTAGTAGTGACACTAGAGTGTCATATTTCAATAAAATGTACAAGGCCACCAATTCCCTCCAAATGCACCCATAAAATATTCTAGCCATAGAATTACCTATAATATGCATTCAAACCTCGGGTTTCTCTATTTTTTGACCGGTACTTTATTCGAAACTGCCAGGAAAATTAAACTTAGGTGTCATATCCAATACTCTTATTACTCAGTTGTAGTGTTTTTTAATGTACTGAATAGGTTTATTTGAATAAATTCACAATTGTTTGAAATTTTTGTTTATTTTTTTCCTCCCTCCCTCGTAGGTTTTGAACTTTGGAGGTGACGTTAAACGTAGAATTAAGTTTGAACAGCCTAAAATGTAAGACAGTACATTTTATCTTCAGAAAGTAATTTAGTTGTGATATTACTCTTTTATTTCATGTATTTTTTTTTTTTATATAATTTATACATTATAAATTCTGCAGGTCATGCTGCAATGATCGGAAATAAAACGGGGAAAATTGTTAATTTTGCAACTCGCAACAGCTATTGTAGAGTATGCGACAACTCTGAAAACTCCCGAAAGGATCTACCCATCCATGACTGTCGAAAGAACTGGTCCAAAAGTGCAAAGCCATGGAAACAGATATGTGCATACAGATGTTGCAAGAACTTGGCCAAAATGATGTGAATGTCAGCACTGTTATCATGGAAAATTATTCAACAACTGTTGCAAGAGCACGCCTGGAGGTAAATCCAGCCCTAAAGAAACAGTGATAAAAACCATACAATGAAACAATTTACTAATAAATTATATGACTTGAAGAAGAGCAAGAACTACAAAGAACTAAATACCAAAACCATAAATCATATCAGCAAGTGTTTCAAATACTGCATCAGTCAAAATCAAGAGGATTTGCGCAGTCTAAAGAAAAATCTGGAGGCCATAACACCACATGTCTATGGAGACCACAGCCTATGTGATACCTGGTGTGGATTTCTCTCTTCACCTGAAACCTACAAACCACAGCAACTTCCGTATCATCGTTACCTATCTAACCAGCACTTGAAATCTGATCTGTTATCTCTCTTTGGATTCTACATTTCACAGGCTGAAAAATTAATCAACTTAGGAAGTACACAGGCAAATGAGAGTTTCAACAATATAGTTTGCAAGTAAAACACCAAAGTCTACTTTCTACTCTGGATCCGAGAGTAATGACTTTCGTATTGCTGCTGCTGTGGCACAGAAAAATTTAGGACATCAATATGTAATACAGGTATATACATGTAGTATAGTAATTTGTATATTTCATTACTACAAGACAATACAATAAACACGTGTATTTCCATGTAAAGAAGATATCATTTAGGACATACCCTCTTTCATTACAGGTAAATGAGAAGTTGCTTCTTTCTCCTGGAAAAGTCACTAGTTCCAGTGCAAAGAAAGCAGACTTGAAAAGGAAACGAGACAAGGAAAGAGAAGATACACCAGCTTACAAGAAGAACAGGCGAATGAAAAAAATAATTCCCAGAAGTCAAAAGAGTCATCAGAGATTAGGGAGGGAACAACATACAAAACATTTGTTGATCTAAACAACAATGAAGGAGACATACATTACAGAGATACCACCACCTCTGAGAAAACCCCAGTCTACTCCTATTGTCCATGACCAGTGCACATTTGTTTATTTTGATTTGTAAACTACAGGTCTTGGTGAGTGTTCATATATTGACTACAGAAGTAATGCATGGAACTAAAGTATTATTTTCATAATAATTATGCCACTGCTTCATTTCGTCCAGAATTATAAAGAAGATGGGCGCATTTGGCGAGGGATCTACAGGAATCATTCATACCAAACATTTATGGTTTTAATGTCTATGATTTGGTTGGTTGAACATAGCTGGGCACATTTTACAGACACGTTCATAGGGTTTTTTTCATTTAGTGTGAAAGACATTGTGAAATTGTAACAATTATGTCCGTTTTTCCTAGGGGGTACTTTAACATGGTAATGTTTCACAAACCAGAAGTCTCTGTCGAGACTGTAGCTCTACTGGTTTATACTTAAAACAAAGGAAGAGAAAAGTAGCAGTTGGGACTTGAGACTTTAAATCAGCAATAAATAGAAAAATGATCCTTGCCACTCATCAAAATAAAAACCAATGCACAGAATTATGTATCTTAGTATAGTCTACTTGTGTGCCAAGTTATACTGAAATCAAACCAAAACTGCAGGAGGAGTAGCATTTTGAAAGAATTTCACAGAAATTTCTATTTTTAGTAACCATGGCAACATTGTTCATTGAAATCAAAAACCGATGCACAGAATTATGTATCTTAGTGTAGTCTACTTGTATGCCAAGTTATATCAAAATCAGACCAAAACTGTAGGAGGAGTAGCATTTTGAAAGAATTTCAAAGAAATTTCTATTTTTAGTAACCACGGCAACACCGTTTATCGAAATCAAAAACCGATGCACAGAATTATGTATCTTAGTGTAGTTTACTTGTGCGCCAAGTTATACTGAAATCGGACTAAATCTGTAGGAGGAGTAGCATTTTGAAAGAATTTCAAAGAAATTTCTATTTTTAGTAACCACGGCAACACCGTTCATCGAAATCAAAAACCGATGCAAAGAATTATGTATTTTAGTGTAGTCTACTTGTGTGCCAAGTAATATTGAAATTGGACCAAAACTGTAGGAGGAGTAGCATTTTGAAAGAATTTCAAAGAAATTTCTATTTTTAGTAACCACGGCAACACCGTTCATCGAAATCAAAAACCGATGCACAGAATTGTGTATCTTAGTGTAGTCTACTTTTGTGCCAAGTTATATTGAAATCAGACCAAAACTGTAGGAGGAGTAGCATTTTGAAAGAATTTCACAGAAATTTCTATTTTTAGTAACCACAGCAACACCGTTCATCGAAATCAAAAACCAATGCACAAAATTATGTATCTTAGTGTAGTCTACTTGTGTGCCAAGTTATATTGAAATCGGACCAAAACTGTAGGAGGAGTAGCATTTTGAAAAATTGTTTACAGACAGACTGACAGACGGACGGACGACGGACGCATTACTATCGCATAAGCTCTTCTAGTCTCTGACCAGTAGAGCTAAAAATAAACACCTAAAATATTAAATGCATAGATACATGATACGTGTACATATACATTATAGAATAGAAGATTAGAATTGATTTCGCTCGAGAACCAAGCTGAACTAAAATGTATCTAATACAAAATTTTAATACATCAGTACATAAAACGAAACTGACAAAATAAATGGTTGTAAATTAACACCCCATGCCAGGCTCGAACCAAAAAACCTTTCACTACGAGTGCACTGACCTGGCAGTCCAACTTACTGAGCTATCACAGCTACACACATATAACTGATTTTAAAAAGACAAAGAAGCACCACATTCACACTTTTGGAATTTTTGGGAAAAGTTCATTTTCGTGGTCTCTGGGTCTTCTCTCCATTGTTTAAAAAAGTGTATTCGTTTCATGGAATTAAGATACAAAAATTACGTTTCAAAATCATGGAGAGAAGACCCAGACATAGGAAATTTTTAGAAAAACATGTTTAACAATGTACCATCTTGTACCAAATGTCTGATCTGGCCAATTTTCAAGTTATTTTTTAGCAAATCAAACAGTGCCAAGTTATATTGAAATCAGACCAAAACTGTAGGAGGAGTAGCATTTTGAAAGAATTTCACAGAAATTTCTATTTTTAGTAACCACAGCAACACCGTTCATCGAAATCAAAAACCAATGCACAAAATTATGTATCTTAGTGTAGTCTACTTGTGTGCCAAGTTATATTGAAATCGGACCAAAACTGTAGGAGGAGTAGCATTTTGAAAAATTGTTTACAGACAGACTGACAGACGGACGGACGACGGACGCATTACTATCGCATAAGCTCTTCTAGTCTCTGACCAGTAGAGCTAAAAATAAACACCTAAAATATTAAATGCATAGATACATGATACGTGTACATATACATTATAGAATAGAAGATTAGAATTGATTTCGCTCGAGAACCAAGCTGAACTAAAATGTATCTAATACAAAATTTTAATACATCAGTACATAAAACGAAACTGACAAAATAAATGGTTGTAAATTAACACCCCATGCCAGGCTCGAACCAAAAAACCTTTCACTACGAGTGCACTGACCTGGCAGTCCAACTTACTGAGCTATCACAGCTACACACATATAACTGATTTTAAAAAGACAAAGAAGCACCACATTCACACTTTTGGAATTTTTGGGAAAAGTTCATTTTCGTGGTCTCTGGGTCTTCTCTCCATTGTTTAAAAAAGTGTATTCGTTTCATGGAATTAAGATACAAAAATTACGTTTCAAAATCATGGAGAGAAGACCCAGACATAGGAAATTTTTAGAAAAACATGTTTAACAATGTACCATCTTGTACCAAATGTCTGATCTGGCCAATTTTCAAGTTATTTTTTAGCAAATCAAAGCTCAATTTCGGGAAAATATTCCCCCTTCCTGTTGCACAGGAACCCGATAAATAAAAAAATGTTAAAATTTCATGTGACAAGTCGATAAAATTTCCACTTTTCATTTACGCCCAGATTCCTGCCGAATGCCAATCAAAAGCGCCCTCGTTCTTTGTAATGTAAAAGTGTATGTTGTCTGTTTGTGACATATTGATTTATAATTCCTTTTTCCTTATGATTTTATACGTAAATATTGTGAAGTCACCCAGATTGGTACATATGCCTCTGAGAAATCGTTTTCACAGTATACCCTTCCATCTACACAGCCCATTTCACCCTCTGCACTGCTGTATCGGGTATTGCTGTGAAGGAGAATATTTTGTTCAAGAATGGAGTACAGGTGCCATGTAAGAATGCGAAGGATGGTATAGAAACAATTATTACATGGTTGAAAAAATTTTCCAACATAGTGTTAGTTGCTCACAATGCAAAATTCGACTCGAATGTTATAATCCGTGCAATGCATCAAGTGGGACTAAGAGCCAGTGACTTCATTATTGGGTTTGTAGACACACTACCTCTATTTAGTTCCCAACAGAAAGTCTTACAAACAAGTGGATCTTATGAAAGATTTATGCACAGCACATTATGACGCCCATGACGCTTTAGCAGATTCCCAAGCTCTACAGCGACTTGTGCTTCACCTTGATATTTCTAGAGCCATAATGCTGAAACACAGCTTTAGTGTAGATTTTGATATTGAGAATGACAAATATGCTATTTTATTGAGTAGAAATGCTTCTTCATTGAAACATCTTGTAGATGAAATATTTTATCTAAATTTACACCTAACAAAATTGCAGCTTCTGGTCTTCACTATGACTATCTTTGCATTGCTCATCACAGAGATCCTGTGAATGGTATAAAGTCTATTTTGTCAGAGAAAAACATGGGTAAGGTCAGAGTGACATCCAATGGTAAAATCATCAAGTCATTACATCAGTATTTTATGAAAGGTAACTGACCACTTGTTGTATTAATATACATGTAATGACTATTGTTATATGAATATACATGTAATGACTACGTTTCTAATTTGAACAATTATCTGTGATATCATGATGATGTAAATACACTTTCTATTCCACTGCATTTGTTTCTCATTTCTTTTTCATATCAAAGGGAGATAACTCAATCAGTTACAATGATAAAAAATATCATTATCATTAGAAAATTTATTCATAGGCTGGAAACATGGCTTTCAAAAAATAAATTTCAGTTTTTATCATACTTTACCATCTGGATATACAGTTTCAATGGAAAATATCTACTTTGACTTTATAAATAGCATTCAATACTTATTTTTGCATGTTATAATGAGGATTATCCAATTTATTCTAACTCTATAAATAGCCTGGTGACATATCCTAATTTTTGGGGCATAAACAGGTTTATATGCAAATAGATCAAGCATGAAATTTTATGGAAATTTATCTGTAATTGAGGAAGGTCTCGTATGTCCTTAAGGGTGGGTTTGGGGGGAAAGCAACCAAGGAAAAGGCGTGGGCTGATGTAACAGAGGCAGAGAATGGGTAAGTCATCTTCGTACGAGACGCATGATCTTAGTGTAAAAATAGCAACAAAATGGAGATTGCTGATGCACGATCTTCCGAACATGAAACATATAAGTTGATATTTAACCCATTTTTATAATAAACATATAAGACCAATTTCAAATACCCATGATATGATTATCAAAGAAAACGCAGCATGTAACATATATTTGCGGTTAATGCCACAAGTTTGAGTAGATAGTAATTTTTTTGCTGTTTTTCAACGTAAGCATGCCCTTGGTCTTTTGGTAATCATGGTAATGTTTAACAGTAAGACAAGTTTCAAAGTCTTGAAGTGGTGTTCAATCAATTAAGTCTTGTATAACGTTTCAATTTAACGCCGATTGTTTTGAGTTACATGTAGCCATGACTGTATAAATAAACAAGAGGCCCACGGGCCTTATAGGTCACCTGAGTATCGTGTAACAACTTTCAAACAAATAACTGGTTCGTGTTTTAAACAAGAGGCCATGAAATTTACAATTCATAATTTTGAAAGCGGCACCATTGCTTATCATAATTATAAACTTAGCATGCTTACTCTATTAATTAATACCCAGAGGTTGATAAAAGTAACAAAGAGAAAGTGCACTTTTACTTTATAACCAGTTTTGCACCTCACCCCAGAGGAACCATCGACCCTGGGGCCATATATTTCAAAATTTTATCATAAAATGGTTGATTAATACCGAAGAGCAGATTTCAAAGCATTAATTTATTTTCAGACTATGTACCCCCCCCCCCCCCGCCCCGAACCAGGGATGGGGGGGGCATGAAAAATAACTATTTTTCTACATGCACCTTTCTTCATCATAAATACTATATACTTGGATCATTGGCATAAAATCCAGGAGCAAAGGAAAAGATTTTCAAAGAATTAATGTATTTTTATTATATAATCTATAAAGCCTCTCCCTAACACCAGAACCCCTGATCCTGGGGCCATAAAATTTAAAATTTTGGAAGACGCACTTTTGCTCATCATAACTATGTGCTTAGTTAGTTAATATAATACCCAGAAGCGGAGAAGAAGATTTTCAAAGAATAAATGCATTTTCACTACATAATTAATAGAGTCCCACCCTAACACCAGAACCCCTGACCCTGGGGTAAAAAAATTACAATATTGGAAGAGGCACTCTTGCTCATCATAACTATGTACTTAGTTCATTTAATACCCAGAAGCAGAGAAAAAGATTTTCAAAGAATAAATGCATTTTCACTAAATATTCAATAGAGCCCCGCCCTAACACCAGAACCCCTGGCCCTGGGGCCATAAAACTCACAATTTTGGAAGAGGCACTCTTGCTCATTATAACTATGTACTTAGTGTATTTAATACCCAGGAGCAGATAAGAAGATTTTTAAAGAAATAATGCATTTTCACTATATAATCTATATAGCCCCGCCCTAGCACTAGAACCACTGACCCTAAGGCCATCAATTTTGGTAGAGGAATCAATGCTCAATATATTCATGCCAACAGTTTGCCCGCTTGATGTCCAGGAGTAAAGAAGATTTTTAAAGATTGCAATAATTTTAGTGGTTTTGGCCCCACTCCCAGGCCCCAGGGGGGCAGGGACCATGAAATTAATAATTTATGTTCCCCTCCACCCATAGATGCTGCATACCAAATTTGGTTGAAATTGGTTTAGCGGTTTCAGAGAAGAAGCTGAAAATGTTCAAATGTTAACACACGACGGAGGAAAACAGATAGCAATAGGTCACCCGAGTTATTCAGGTGACCTAAAAAAAATTGACCACTTTCATTCTAAAGGAGTTTGTCACCAAAAAATTTACTTTTAATTCTTGAACTTACATCAGTTATTATGATAAGACTACACCTAATTTTAATACAAACTGACATGAAAGGAAGAAAAAAAAATTATAGTCATGTTTATATGTCAATGATTGTGAGCTCTGGCTCATACACAATTACTTGTTCAGAATTAGATAATTCTAAAATTTTATCATTTTAACAATTACAAAAAAAGTATAGGGAGTATAAAATGAATCACCATTATTTTGTATAATATGAAAGAAAACCTTTAAGGTCAGACGCAACGAAGTTGTTACTTACAATGTAATTTCTTCTATCTCCTAAAAAAAGAAAGTTTCGGTATTGATTCCCTTATTTTTTTCTGCATTGGGTTCGAGTTTTACTTTCGAATACGCCCCTTGAGTGCTCTTTCGTACGTAGAGATAATTTTAGAATATCTTTGTGTGGAATGGAGAAAATTCGCGATAAAGGAGGTTGATTTATCTCCAAAGGAAAACAAAGTAAAATAACATCGACTGAATGAAATAGACAGAAAAATGTGAGCTGAGGTCCCTTCAACAAATTCTCAATCTGATCTTGACGATCCACCTCCTATTCCAAGTAAGTTATCTTGATTTGTTTATATACATGTATGCAAATATCGTAAAGTAGACGTGTGTGTCAACAAAAAAGAAGGGCTAAATACTTCGATGATTTAAGTTTCAGTATACACTCGTAAGCATCTAGATACCTTTGTATTGCTTATTCTTTTATACCCTTGGTAATTCATGGTAAATTTATGACAGATGATGATTTACAAGATCCAATCCACATTTTGGAGCACATCTTTGCATACGATCCATCAATAAACGGACATTGTGAAGAGGAAGTAGTTCCAGTTGGAAACGAAGACACGTCACACCTAATAGCATGGGATGCAGGCTGAAGAATTATTGAACTAGGATTTATTTTGAATAAACTTATAGATGGTTGTTGTAAATGTAAACATTCTTTGATTTTGAGAGACATGGACTTGGTTCCTTACTACATATCAAGTGTACTTTCTGTAGCACAGTAAACTATGTTCCCACAGGAAAACGACATTCTCGGTCGGACAATAATGGGATTCGAGCATTTGATGAAAACACAAAAGTTGCACTGGGTTTGTAATTATTGAATACCAATTTTATAATTTATCTTCAAATGATCAATTAAGCATCTCAGCATACAGTTTTATTCATCATATGAACCTTGATAATTTCTACACACTGTCACAGGGTCACGTTTCCCCGTCTATTACTTTACTGTCAGAGGCCTCAAAACGGAAGCCGTGGTGATATAAATCTACGCTATATAAAAGAGTGCAGAAATTGTTATGATCAAAATATAAACATTCCGAATCAAACTTGAGAAAGTGATATGAACTTTTTTTCCAACTCAAATCTAATAAAGTATTTAGAAATTTTAAACTGGAAATATTAATTGTAAATCATGCACTAGTAAAAAAGTACTCTCCTGCGTATTACGACTGCGTATGCATCTTGTTTACTTTGACTGTCTTTCAGAAAGATATTAATTCGTACCCGGTGAAATTTGGACAGTTCAGGAAGGTTTCCAAACTGAGCAATTCTTGAAATTTCTACTTCAAATTAAATGAAAAACGTGAATTTATATTATTCACAGTTTTATTCCAAGTATGTTAATAAAAAATTAAGTTGTTATCAAAGCTCGTAAAATAATTCACATTTGTAAAATCTAGCATGAAGATTATTTTGACCCCGTCTTTCAGTACTGTATCAGTACTTTGATTATTATTTACATTGCAGGGATGCTCCATGCAGGCATTGGGGAGAAAAATTATCTATGCTTCTAAGTGTATCGAACATCCCACCAATGTCAAAGTAATCTTTGAAAAAATCTGAGAGAGAAGTTGGTCGAGCAGTTAAAGATGTTGCCAAAGTTAGTTGTAAAGAGTTTGCTACTGCAGAGCTGGAATCATTTGGGTAATCCAAAATTGCCGAAATAGGTCTTCATTTTTAGACCTATAGCTTACCAGAGAGACAAAGAAAATGGGGTAAGATAAGTGCTGTTTGACAAAACTGGAGGAAAGCCAAGAGTTACAGAAAATTCGAATAAATATGTAGCAAAGCTAAATAATGAACTTTTTCTTTCAATGACCTTGAACTTGCACAGATGACCTTGCATCAAGGTCATGACACACCCTTAGGTCATAAGGAATCTTTGTGTGAAAAAGGAACTTACCCGAGTTCATCCATAAGCAAGATATGGACCGTACACGAGTTATGAAAGATTTCTTTCAGTGACCTTTAAATTATATGACCTTGACCTTAGATCATAACACACCCTCAGGTCATACTGTGTAATTCTAATATTGGCATAATACCCAAGAATTCATGCCTTTTCATTATATAATCATTAGAGCCACCCTAACACCAGACCCCTTGGCCCAGGGACCCGAAATTCACTATGTTGGAAGAAGCATCCTTCCTCATCATAACTATGTACATAATTCATTGGTTTAATATCCAGTGGTTAGAGCATCTGCTCTAGAGTCGCGAAGTAAGGAGTTGATCCTCACGTCGCGGGTCCGAATCCCACTGTGGTACGTGGAGACCGGTCCTTCGGATGAGACCGTATAAACCGAGGTCCCGTGTCGCAGTAGGTGCTGGCACGAAAAAGATCCCTCCCTGCTCAATGGCCTTGAGTGCCGAGTATAGGACAAAATTTGCAGCTCTTCACCGGCAAGTGGTGGCGTCTCCATATGAGTGAAAAAATCTCGAGAGGGGTGTTAAACAATATAAAATCAATCAATCCAGGAGCAGAGTAGATGATTTTTAAAGAATTTTTCGCATTTTCACTATGTTATCAATAGAGGCCCGCCTTACAACCATAACCCCTGACCCTGGGGCCATGAAATTAACAATTTGGGAAGAGGCCGCTTTATTCAACATAACTATGTACATGGTTAGTTTATCTATTAACCCAGGAGCAGAGAAGAAGACTTAAAGAAGAAATGTATTTTCACTATATAATCAATAGAGCCCCAACCTCATACCAAAACAGCCCCGAAACAGGGACCATGAAATTCACAATTTTGGAAGAGGCAGTCTTATTTAACATAATGATATACTTGGTTAGTTTATTTAATACCCAGGAGCATAGAAGAAGATTTTCAAAGAAACAATGCTTTCTAACTATATAATCTAATATAGCCCCGCCCCAGAACCCCTGACCCTATGGCCCAAAAATTAATAATTTTAGAAGAGGCGGCATATTCAGCTTAACTTTTCACCTTCAGTTTCAAAGAAATAATGCATTTTCACTATATACATGTATTCTACTAAGCCCAACGCTATCACTAGAACCCCTGACCTTGGGGCAATGAATTTCACAATTTTGTTAGAGGACACCATGCTGATTACAATCATGCCAACAGTTTGACTGCTTGATTTCCAGGAGTACAGAAGACTTTGAAAGAATGTACTAATTTTAGTGGTTTTGGATCCACCCCATAGGCCCCGGGGATGGGTTGGGTGGAGTCAGGGACCATGAAATTCTCAATATTTGTTTCCCTTCACCCATAGACGCTAAACATGTATGCCAATATTCAAATTGGTAGAAATTGGGTTAGCGATTTCAGAGGAGAAGCTGAAAAAATCGAATTTCAACGTTCGACAATCGCCGACGGGCGAAAACAGATAGCAATAGGTCACCTGAGTTTACTCAGGTGACTTAAAAATGGAAGATTTTTGTTAAATTCCTCGTGTACATGAAACAAAAATATGACAAAGACATCGTCTTCACCGTGAATGGCGAATTGGATGTTCTTACATTTTGTTACATATGTCAATCTTTTTCTTTGTGACCTCTACATGCGGCAGAAAAATCCTTGGTCTGTCACGATGTCGTGGACTTCTTGACAGTTTCATTATTTTTTGTATCATGTAACTTTATGCACTTACATTATGCTATGAATGCCGTACTCGGACGTCATAATAGTGTTACATGTACATGTACGTCATAGTTACAACGACGTCATACGAATAGCCTTTTTATACAATTTAAAACCAGGGTTAAAATAAATACTGAACAGTATAGATGTATATTTCATATCTTGGGGATATCAACCCACAACATTCTCGACATTGTTGACTTTCATGGATTGCTTTGAAACAAGCATTCATAGCAACAACCATCTTCGCCAGCCAAGGGCTTCTGATACGCTACTCCCCTCCAGTTTTGCGTCGGCTTTTATTCCCTTGACCCCCCCCCCCTCCATGGAGGTGCACTGAGTTGACCCCCTATCTCCCCAGGCAGGGGCGTAGCTACGTTAGGCTCGAGTAGGCACGTGCCTACACATTGTCACTAAAAAAAAAAAAAAAAAAAAAAAGCCCATAAATTTTTGCAAAAAATAATTTAGGCCCAATGTTCATACATACAGGTTTTAAAATCGGATATAAAATTATTATTCGTCTGACCTTTTCTTTTTATAATGTTCCTACATGACATTAAGGTGCTTGTCGTAATAGAGAATTAGTACATACACGTCAAGCGTTTAATTGATTATTTAAGTCATGGATAAGTTTATCACCCGGAAAAATTTAAATTCAGTGTGTAGACCAAAATCTGTATCTAATGACAGCAACAGTGCCATAAATAACAGTGATGTGCCTACCTATCCAGATCTTGGTAAAATTATTCCCGAGTCAAAACACCAAATTTCAGATCACTGCAAAGTGGAAATTCTCAAATCTAAATGGCATCAGCATGACTTTGAATTTCCGTCAAGGTTAGTACATACTACAATATGAACACATGAAGAAACCTTACAGTCTTCTAAAATTTGTGAAATATGCTGATGGTGCCGACACCGTGCGAGCGGAGTACTTGTTATTTAAGGCCTAAGGGCCTATAAAGATCAGGCGCGGATCCAAGATTTTTTTTTCCGGGGGGGGGGGGGGTCCAATTCTGTCCAAAAAATTCTACCCTAGACCTTTTCCACTCCACAACACATTTAATGAAATAAAAGATGGTCTTCCCAAACCCCAAATTCTCAAAATATAAATTGGGGGGGGGGGGGGGGGGGCTAGTACTTTTTCAAAGGACAGTAACTCTTTCCAAAATTCTCAAAATCCTAATCGGAGGGTGGGGGTGGGGGTGTGAGAGAGAGAAGAGTTTTTGCTACTCGCTACGTCAATTACATACCCCTCTTCCTTCCACCTTTTACCAATATATTCCGGGGTGGCAAACGAATAATTTTTTGTAATCCACAAATTCCAGTGGGGGGGGGGGGTCAGTGGTCATTTTTTAGTTACTCTACATTCTCTATTTTGCTATTCCGCAAATTCCAGGGGGGGCCCCTCAACCCCCCCCCCTTTAGATCCGCGCCTGAACATGTTAACGCATTCATTTAGGGGTGGTGCATGCTGACGTAGGCCTAACATCGTATTTCATTTGAAATTGAACCAAAACGGGCTAACCTTAGACTATAACTTTACAACTGTTTTAGATATAAAATAGCGACGTTAACAATGTGTTAATGACAAGATTCAAAATATCCTATAGATCTAGTACGTACAGGGTTCAATTTTAACAAATATAATTCTTGTAATGTTTACTACTAGGCCTAAAATAAAATATCGTTTGTTTCCCCTTACCCACCGACCCACCAAAATCGCCGCGACTCAAAAAATTTTATTGCCTCATCTGAGGAAAAAATATTTTTTAAATGATTTCATTCCTATCATACCTGAACTCGGTGGATGTGTCTAATATATTTGCTATTAAACATTGATAAACAAATTTAAACTTAATCAAAAAATTACAAATGATTGAACTTTATTGTCTGATATCTAATAATTGTTGTTGGAAAAAAAATAAAATATTTTTCCTACCTACCGACCCTTAGGTCACAATGCTGAGTCGGAAAGGGGAAACAAACAATATTCTAATTTAGGCCTTATGATAATATATTTATGGGATTCAACATACCTTTCTTTGCATATACGTAAATACTAATAAAAGGTATGTTGAATCCCATTAATCTAATTAAACTTTATCTAATTATGTGCGAGCTCTCTGTGACAGTCCGTGTTGCTTTGAACACAATATTTGCTGCTTTAGCTTCGTACCTAAATATCAGTAAACAATGAATTTATTTACCAAGATCATTGTTCAGATACACATCTACAAACTATAAGAAAGTAGAAAATTATTTTCATTCTAAATATTACCTTTGATCTTTGATATTTAGTCCTCAGACACTTGTGACATGGATCAAGACCCCCACCCCCTATTCCCACCTTATTAAGGTAAAAACTCATATACATGTGTCCTTCTAGCATGAATTACATTGACAGGGTTGCATAGTACTTTACATTGGTTTTCCTTTATTATGTTATCATTTGAATTGTAGATATTTGTACATAAAGCAGTCATATAAAAACAAGTCACACATCAAATTATCAATTTCATCATTTATTTATATTGATATTGGATAGACACATTTAATTTTTCTTGTACTTGCAATATAGATTTAAATCAACCACCCCTTTTTTTGTCTTTGTCAAATTTGGTTTAAAAAATGTTGATAAGATTTGCTGATTACATAACTTTAATAATCCATGTCAGAGACAATAAATAATTTTTTGGGGCTTAAATACAAAAAAAGTCAATCCCAGATTTAAAAAAAAAGAAATAAAAAAAACAAAAAAAGAAGAAATGAAATTAGCTGATTAGAGGAGGGATGGAATATTGATCCAAGTCCCAAGTACCGAACGTAAAATAATAAGCATTGTTGGTGGTTTGCACAAAGAAAATTGAGAGTTGGATGAGTGTACCTGAATGCTGGCTATATTTAAATTTTACAGGTCCTTTGGTACCAAATCTCGGCGATTCCAACCATCTTGGTTGAAAGACCATCATTGGATGCGCTATTCTATTTCCACCGACTCTGTGTTTTGTGCGTACTGTTTCTTATTTGGCAATGCTGATTCGAAAGAAAAATCGTTCTTATCCAGTCCAATGACAGACTGGAAAAATCTGCTATCAATTGCGCGGCGCCATGAAAATTTAGCATTTCATAAGGGTTGTGTAACGGCGGGGGAAGAATTTGTACGAGTAAGTGAAGGGAAGGGAGATACCGTTGTGAGCATGCTATCATCAAGCCACAAAAAACATACTGAGAGAAATAGACATATACTTAAGACAATTATCGAAGTGCTATTACTATGTGGTAGGCAGAACATCCCTATAAGGGGACACACTGAAGATAAGAGTAACTTCATTGCCATCCTTTCTGAATTTGCCAAGAGAGACCCCGTCTTAAGCGACCACCTTGCCACGCGTCACGCGTCACGCTCTACCTACTTATCCCCTGATATCCAAAATGAACTAATCAATCTGCTTGGAAACCAGGTGCGCAAAAACATTGTGGATTCTTGCAGGAATTCTAAGTTTTTGGGCATTATTGCTGACGAATGTACCGATTCCTCTACAAAAGAACAGATGTCTTTGTGCATTAGGTTTCTTGATAGTATCGATGGTTGTCTTGAGATACGAGAAGAGTTTGTTGGCTTTAAATATGCAGAGAGTGTGAAAGGTATGGCAGTTTCCAATATCATCATTGATTTTCTTGCTGAATTGAACCTGAATATTCAGAATCTACGAGCTCAGTGCTACGATGGAGCTGCTAACATGTCGGGGAAATACAGTGGCGTCCAGGCCAGGATACTTCAAGTTGTTCCCGAGGCTTCTTATGTTCACTGCAAAGCACACTCGCTGAATCTTGCATTGATACACAGCAGCAAGGTTATGTGCATTCGAAACATGATGTCAACAGTGCAGGATGTGGCATTTTGTTTTGATTATTCTGCAAAGCGTTTGAAAGCATTCTCCGACGAACTGGCTGAAAACGATGACGTACAGGAGCAGATGGACCGACGAACAAAACTCAGAACACTGTGCGAAACGCGTTGGTCAAGTCGAGCAGATTCACTGTTCACCTTCCGCTCAGCTTTCCCCGTGGTCGTTGCTGCCCTCCAATCACTTGAAGATGCTAAAGATGAGAAGGCATCGCAATACTTAGCTGCTATTTTGAGATTTGAATTTATCATTGCACTAGTTGTAGCGGAACACGTTTTGAGCTCTACAGTAGCCTTAACAAACTATCTTCAAAAAAAGGACATAGACCTTTTAGAAGCAGTAACAGAGGCCAAAGTCGTTATCAGGAGATTAACTGATGAAAGAAACGACATTAGTGTTTGGGATGCATTGTATGGCAGGGCAACTGAAATAGCTGCAGAGCATGACTTGCAGCCATGCGTTCCAAGAAGAGCAGGACGTCAACAACACAGAGAAAATCATCCCCTAAACAACCCGTCGGATTACTGGAGAGTTTCGTTGTATCTCGTCTTTTTAGATCACCTGGTAAACGAAATATCTAGTCGAGTAACAAAGAACGAAGAGAGATTTTTAATTTCGTATTTGCTACCAGCCAAACTGCAAGACCTTACAGCGGATGTTACAGATCGTCTGTACAACGCCTATAAGTCAGACCTCACTAGCAAAGTAGAGTTTGTGGATGAAATAACAAGATGGAGGATTAGATGGAATCTTGCTGGTACCGATACAGGACCGAATAAAATCATCGATCTCCTGAATAAAACCAACAAAGACATTTATCCTGGCATTTTCTGCGTTCTGTCCATTTTCTTGACCATGCCAGTATCCTCGGCCTCTAGTGAGCGTTCGTTTAGTGCGATGCGTAGAGTTAAAAATTATTTGAGAACAACTATGGGAGACGAAAGGATGTCCAATCTTTCTCTGTTGCATGTACAACGTCATATGCCAGTTGACATTGATGCTGTAATTGACAATTTTGTTGCTGTGAAAAACAGAAAAATCAATTTCATTTGAAGGAGAATTTGAATTTTAAAGCAATAAAAAATGATAAAATTTTGTGGATAATCTTTTTAAAATCTTACACTAAATCCTATCAATTTCATATTACATGCACAAGTCATTTTTAATACAACACGTAATACCACATGTCATGACTATGCGTGCAAAATCTGGTACAAAAATTCTTTAAAATTACATCATTTTAAAGATATTTGTAATACAAAATTTAATGTCTATTTCAATATTTTTGATGCTCAGAGTAGTGCAAATGAGTCCTAATATTTCAAAAATTTCTGGGGGTGACCCCCCGAACCCCCCCAGCGGGAGGGGGCGACCCCCTCCCGCACCTACCCCCCCTCGGCGCTTCGCGCCTCGGTGAAACCTTCGGTTTCATTCTTCGGCCTACACGTTACAATAGTCCTAGCTACGCCCCTGCCAGGGCCCCAATGTCCTACTATCTTGACCCACCTATCCCCCACTACTGACCACGTAATCCTCTTAGCCAATCAGAATAACTGATATAAACTACTACCGATCATTGGGAACAGAGGCAAGCAAAGTGTATAGTGCATTGTTGAACGAATTAAACATAGATCGAAAAGGATACGCCTGTAAATTTTGTGTAAATAAACTTAACAGGTTGATTCGTTTGGACGAGGAAATTCGGATTAAGTTGGACGTTTTAAAACAGAGGTGCAGTGAGATATTTGATGATCTGTAAAAGGTTACATGTAACAGATCAAGTTCTTCGAGTGCTAGGCCTTACTCATCTTTTTGCAAACACCAGTTAAAAAAATTCTAAACGAGAGTATAAAATAACGTCCAAGACTCCGACACCTAGAAAATTTAAGGCAAGGAGAATATTGCCGCTTGCTTCACCTTGTTCAAAAGTCAAAGAAGAGGGTGCTAATCATGCTGAGCCAACAGCAAGCAAGTCTACAACGGTTGACAGTTCAACTCAAACTAAAACCAGTGAAGAGAAGGACTTTGCTGTGAAGGTGAGATTTAATTATGTTGTAATAAAAACAGGTCCGGTCCAAAGACTATTTCTACCTACTTAGCTAATAAGTATTTAAACCTACCCAAAGTAGCTATTTTATCCTACTTTCTGCTTTACTTGCATTTTGTGTCCCAACTCAGGAATGGCGCAACATAGTGAGCACTGAATTTCTTGATACAGTCACACTGATGATGGATAAAACAAACATTTGGCCAAAAATGATTACCTACGTAGCTAAATCTAGTGATTGTACTGGTCTGGGGACCATTAAACTTAGAGGGGCTCACTTTTGATCTCAGTCTCGGTTTTTGCTAAGGAATTATAGTGGAAAAGTGAGACTGAGATCAAAAGGGCCAGGACCTGACTAACACAAGATGACACTTCTTTAAACTGATACTATAAATATACTGCCCATCTCCTAATATATTTATAGTTCTAACCCACAATTTCCAGCAAAAATGTTACTGTTTTTTATTGCTGGCTGTGTTTTTGTCTATTTTATGGGGGTTTTTTTTATTATTATTAAGTATGGAAGCAACTACAGATCCCGTATTTATTAACAGCGAGGTTCCTCAGAAATCTGTGTGCAAGGCAATACTGAACAACAGGAATCCTACTACATACAAAAGATGACGAATTTAAATCTGCTTTGCTTGATTGTTTATGTTGAGTCAGCTAGAATGAAAAACACCTCTAATCAACTTGACTTGTTTATCTACACTGATTATTCAAACATTGCATAACACTGACGTTACTATGACGTCATAATTAAGATGACGTCATAAAAGAAATATTTACTTAATGTCACATGCACTTTAACGTCACACATGGGAAGATTATTATCAACATACTCCGGGCCGCAAAATGTCAATAAGCACAATTTACAATGATAGAAAGTTCGTATTTCGCTTTGTGTTTTACATAAAAAAAATTAAATTGGATAGTCTTTCACTCCTCACTTTGGAATCTGACTCGTTTAGTTCAAGGGATATAATTTCGTAATGGGACGGTTTGATATGGTTCTGTTATTAAAACGTAAAACTGCTGATCTTGTGAGTCCATTTCCGCCAGTCATGAGATCCACCACTACAGCAAGTTTCCAATTGATGCGTTTTGTGAAATCATCATGGACTTGGACAACGTTTCCAATTTTGATTTTGTTGCATGTGGTTCCTGTCCTTCGGTAATATTGTCTCAGGGAAGTAAGGTATTCTGATTTCCATCTATGTTCCAAAAGCTTTGTAGAAGCTGAATTTGACGCTTCATTTAATTCATTTGCTTTTTCATGATGTATTAGAAAGTTGTCGTTGGCATCCTCTTCATCCAAATAGGGTAGAGACGTTAATCTTCTTCCATATAACAACTGAGATGGTGTAAGCGGTTGTAAATCATCTGGATCTGTTGATATGTAAGTCAGCGGTCTGTCATTCAATATTGCTTCTATTTCCGTAACTAAAGTGTGAAGAGTTTCCATATTTATCTTTGAACGTCCAAAAACTTTCAGTTTACTGAATAAATATTGTTTAAATCAACTTTCAGTAAGGAAGTCTTAGTTAATCCAATTAATCTCTCCCGCTCCCACCATCCAGCATACCATGGAGCTCGACTAGGGATGAAGAAATACGCACACTAACTCGATTCCCGCCTACATTTTGAAACCATTTAATTCAAAATGAATAGCAAATTGGCCGTAAAATCTTTGTTTAATACAAAGAACAGTTCAATGATAATTGATGAACTGTCTTAATACCAGCGCTAAACAGTAAATTATCCATAATTCCAGCTCTTGAAAAAAGGGGGGTATACGATATTTTTCATTGAAATCTGAGTTTCAGGCATCACCATATTTTGAAATAGTTCTTGGATATGATTAAATGTTCCTTATATCTTTTCTTTTGTCTTAGGCAAATAAATAAAAAATGAATATATCAATAAAATATAATGTTTCAGTTGTAAATCGCTTTGAAATTGGTGGAAAATAAACATTTTTTATCGTTTTTTGTCAATAAACATATGTTCCCCCCCCCCGTGTCACACAAGAAGCTTTCGTATGAATTTGTGAAATAACATTCCATATTACCTGTAAAAAGGAATTTTTGTGACACAGGGGGGAAAGATGTTTTAAAAATATTTTCCGTTTTCCGTTGATTTCTATAGTGAAGTTTTACCAAAATTTTAGACTTATCTCTCTTTGTTTTCCCAAATAAGTAATGTTTTATGAAAATCCATATAATTATCTATAAAAATATTAAAAATTCATCAAATATGTTAACTTTTGAAAATTGACTTGGAGGTAGGCGGGAGAACAATACTATCGTTCGCAGGTCTTTCCATTGTACTCCATATTCAGCAAGTTTTTGGTGTACATTCTCTGTATGTGATGCTCTGGTGATTTCCTTTGATGCAGATTGAAAGGTTGTTGCATTATTTGAAATCGTGATACTTGGCAGTGATCTCCTACTAATTAATCTTCTAAATGCAAGGAGAATTGAACTCCGAGTCAGGTTTGGTACCAGCTCTAGGTGTAAAGCTCGCGATGAGGCACAGGTAAAGAGGCATATGTATACTTTAGAGTCTTCTCCCAATTTATCTTGACATAAAGGGTTCCTGCAAAATCAATGCCTGTCACGGAAAATGGGGGTTTCATCTATAGCCGGTCCTTTCGTAATGGAGGGGGTTCAGGAGCTTGATATGATTTTCCAGTGACCTTTTTACAGCTGATACATCCTCTAAGAATCCCTTTCACACGATGTCGAATCCTTGGTATTCAGTATTGTTCATGAAGTAAAGTAATTGTCGAATTCAAACTGGCATGAGCATACCTTTTGTGTATATTATCAACTATAAGATACGTCAATCGGTGATCTGTTGGAAAAAGATATGGGAATTTTGTTTTCTCCATCAATGGTGCATTGTGCATTCTTCGTCCACATCTTAAAAATCCATCGCTATCAAGAACAGTTTCAGATGATGAACCAATGCTGGTTTCTTTCCAGATGGATGTTTCAGATATTCTATTTTCTTAGTAAACTCGGTTCTCTGTGCATCTTGTATGAGCGGCTTAATAGCTTCAGCTTATTCTTGTTTACTGAGATATCCTGTTCTCCTTTCATTAGGATGTCTGCAGTTGTGAATAAATCTTCTGATGTATGCAACATCATGAGTGAACTCTTGTCCTCAATTTTCAGTACTGACTGTATACCTTCAGTTGTGGTATCCGCTGTAACTTGATCCTATGCTTGATGATCCGTCCTACTCTCTTCTTCAGCGCTTATGGAACATAGTACTGCATTTGTTGGTCCCTCCCATACAGGCAATTTCTTGGGTTCAGCTAACCATGCTGGTCCATTCCACCAGAGAGTATCCTCTTTGAGTGCATCTTGTATAAGCAATATATAACTTTCATTGGTATGGTGTCCACTTAAACGTTTTGGTAAATTGGTATTCAACCGTTCTTTTCTAAATATACTAAAACTATTCTTTTGCAATGTCTCATAACTCTGTGTCCGCCAAAAGAGCTCACTAAAATTACTGGCATACCAAGCTAAAAAAATATACGCCAAATTTTACACACCCACAAAAGAAACGTTATACGTTAACTGCAGTTTTAACCCTTTAACTACCAGAGATTCTGCGTTTTTACAGCAAAATTGACTAAAAACTTTCGAATAGAAATTTCTAGTCACTTTCACATAAAGCAGCCTATATATTTTCTGAAAGGTAAAATTCTAAACTATTTAATTACGTAGAGTAAAATGACGTCGCGGTTGCCATGGCAACGAATAAGACCCATAATTGCCAAAATTTTCGTTTTTCTCTTTTCATACCTCCCAAAAATACAACCAATTTTACAAATAACACTTCCATAACAGAGAATTTAGTAATTTCGCGAGAAGTATCACTCGCGAAAAAAATATTACTTGCTTTTATTTTTCTGGTGCTTAAATCTATGTAAAATCTGTTCATCAACCGTTCATTCGCGAATTATAATTCTCGCGATTTGACGTTTTAGAGCCAGTTCGCGATAAAAAGTACCCGCGAAAAATAAGGAATTTACAGTATACGTAAGCATGGTAAGGCCTTGTGCCATTACAGTTACACCATACAACGAAATAGGTACAACCATGGTGTCAATAAGTTGCGATTGCATATCAATAGGTAAATTTAATCTCCTAAATTTTCTAAGAACAATAAACATAGCTTTTCTGGCTTGTTGAACCAGACGTGATTTTGCATTATTAAAAGTACCTTTACTAGAACAAATTATTCCAAGATACTGAAAATTTCAGCGTCGTTCTTAACGCACAAATAA
>NW_026921658.1:0-101860 GCF_032062105.1 Saccostrea cuccullata | reverse complement strand
CTTGAACCCACTTTAATATTTAAATTTTTCAATACTGAGCTGATTTTTGCATTTAGTTTTACATAGTCAGAGCTTAAGTGAGCGATGTGGCCCCTGGGCCTCTTGTTGTATAGTTTTATGGACTTTGGATCTTGAATACTGTTCGTTATCTTCATACGTTTCATGATATAGATCAAAGTTTATAATAATAACGTTTTACATAATGATCGATTTACGAATAATCCTAAGATTGCTGATGAACACTTTTCAAACTATTAAGCCAACGTTGGACCAGCATTTTATCTTCAACATCACAGGCTACGTTATTCAGCTGTTCCATCTAATGGACCAACTGCATCCAGAAATACAAGGCTAACGTCTCATTTGTAAAAAAAAAATACTTAGCTGGACCAACATTAAATGTGTAACACTACGTGGCCATGTTACGTGTCAACTTTTACTCGGTAAGACTCGGTCATACCAATCACACAGTGGTATTGTTGCAGGTCAACATTTACTAGGTTGCACAAATTTTGGACCAGCATTTCAGTGTCCGACATGTAGTCGCCATGTTTTGTGTCAGCATATTACAGCAATGGACCGTTATTGGGCCAACATCGTTGGTTTAGCTTAAATGCCAACGTAGATCAACGTTGGACCAACGTTTGGCACTCTTTTGTTCCCCAACGCGAATATTCTACCAACCATCCAACTTAAACCCACCGTTGGTCCAACTAAGTCATGCTACATGTATTAGGGTAATTTGTTTTTAAACAGAAATTGTAACATAACTAAGATTAATGGACTAGGTAATGTTCATAATTTTCATGATATAGACGACCTTTTTTACATCTTGAAAAAGTAATAATGTATTATGCAAAGTCTAGTGTCATTTTACTTTTTTTCTCTTGCCGAGTTCTAATGGTTTAATGATCTTTATAATTTTTGCACATTTTTGAATGATGACTTATTAGTAAGAAAAATCAATTTTGATCTTAAGGACAGAGGATGCAAACTTTTGTTAAAAAATTTGAAAAAAAACAACTTGAGTCATGTTTTAATGAATAAAATGAATAAGTTTCACCGCGTAAATTAAAAAAATATTTGTGTAGAATAATACTGATGGTTTCAGAGGGATAAAATTTTGAACGTCACAGAAGGTTTACAACGTCTTTATATTCTAGAAATTTATTATTAGCATCATTTGCAATGAAATTAGGTCAAAAAATATATACCAATCCAGGCATCCAGGGTTTTTTGGTTTGTATCATTTGTCCTTAAGCAGTATTTTCATCTACTTGTTTTTATTTTCGCTTGCAATGTATAATTTTCTTCTTATAATGATGTACCAATTGTATTGATTTGAACATATTTTATTGTAATATAATTACAAAGGGATTGAGCACAAGTTCTGAAAAATTATAACCAATTGTATTCTATTACATAGTCCCGAAACTAGATGATTAATTTTAGCAAAGTTAATGAAATAGAAAAATTCCCTCAGAAGTTTAATTCAATATAATTAATAAGAAATGGAGCTGTGCTACTTTTAGTTATGATCTAGTCATTATTTCTGATTAAAATCATAACAAGTGCACGTTTGTGACTTCTTTACTTAATTAACATTTAATAAGTTTTCGATACAACAGTTTTTAGTAGGACATCATAAGAAGCAGAGGTAATTAAAGTTGCGTACTAAATATTTACGAGACTTAACATTTAAAATTGTTATGAACTGATTACTATATAGGGCTCCACAGAGCGGTCAATGAAATTATAACAAGAGATGTTTGTAAAACACTTCTACTTCCTCCCCCAAATTGGAATTTTTCCAAGTCCAAGGCGCATAAATCTGTCAAAAATGACACGATCGTACCCTAAACAATACTTGACCTATATTTTCATCTGATTAATCTGTATTCCAAATTTCATTTCAGTATGTGCAACCTCTGCGAAGAAAATAAACGGAAACTGCAAATATTGGAATTTTTCTAAGTCCAAGGGGCATTACTCTGTCAAAAATAAAGCGATCGTACCCAAAACAAAATTTTTCCTAGATATTCATCCGATAATTCTGTATACCAAATTTCATTTCAGTATGTGCAACGGTTGTGAAGAAAATGAACGGAAACTAAGTGGACCGACAGACAACAGCATAGCAACATGCTCTCCCTTCTTCAAAGGGGGGGGGGCATAAAAATACATATTCATTACCTAACATACTATATAAATTGTAATTAGGCATTTTGAACTGTTTCACGATTTATTCTATGTTTTTGCATGATCATGAAACACTTGAAATGTTTAGCGGGTCACAGAATGAACTGTTGCATGTTTAAAGCGTCATCGTGATATTCAAGCGTTTTGATGATCACGACATCACTATATTAATTAAATTGGAACAAAAAACACAAACAATAAATTCATTAATTATTACTTTAAATTATTAAATAATAATTTAATCGTTCCGCTAATTAATAGACTAGTATGTGAATAAACAGTTGTTAAAACTCTTTATTGATAGTTTGTGTGTTTCTAATTATATAGTAGGCCAGGTAATAAAACACTTATTAAATGACTACTCAGTGAAACAGTCAAACTGTTGTCCCTGGGTAGTGGGGAATACCTGGGAAACTGTTGCCAGGTCTTTCTCACTACCTAGGGACCTCGGGAAACAGTTTCTCAGGTCTTCCCCACTACCTAGGGACAAGAGTTTGACTGTTTACCTCGTTGTCATTAAATAAGTGTATAATAATGCATCTTGACACTACATATTTATTTCGGAATCGGCTCATTTGACTCTACAAAAAAATTTTAAATCAAATTTATTTTGATGTTAAATGAAACTTATGCAAGCAATTTAATTTGAGTATTATACATGTGTATGTTTTTTTTTAATCTTTAAATTATACCTCTCACACACTTTTTCGCTCTTGACAATGTTAATCATAACTTTAGAGAACATACATCATAAGTTCCTTAAGAATAGTTAGCGACAAATAGCACATTTTTCACAAAACTATCTTTGTGTTAGATAGTCTTCGTCATTTTCTTTATTGATTCAGATCTTATGCATGACTGAACTAGTATAATGCATTCGGGTAAAATTTACTCATGGCTCAACACCCCACTTCAGGCCAAAAATCCAATTCTATCTGTAAAATGGCGAATTTAATTTTAATATGACTTTATCTCAAAAACATGTGTCACAAGTTGTTTTACCTTAGAATGGCTCAATATCATTTTATTTTTTTTTATTCTTCAGTCAAACAAGTTACAAATACAAACAATCGAAGATCACATTTACATACAAGACAATGAAGAGAATATGTGAAAGAATTTTAAGAAGTTAAGGAAAGATGGAGAAAGGACAGAGAGAGATGAGAAAGAGGGGGCAATGAGAATTAGCCCCTTCGCGATAACTGCGGTACTACACTTTTTCAGAGCAAAGTAATAACGTTTAGCGGAGTTTTGTTGATAGATAATTAAATGACGTTATTTAAACAATTGCTTTTACGTCATATTTCACCAAAGTATATCATTTTGCCCAGCAAAAGAGCAGTACTGCAGTCAGTTACCGTGAAACGGTCTATGCAGAATTCTATTAATTAAAAAGATTTTCTAGTTTTTACCAAGTTTCAACATTTCCTGCCAGTGTCTTTTTTATTCATCAAATTTATATACTAATTGCTATTTTGTGAGCCTACCCTAACAAAAAAATACTATAGTAAACTATAGTTAACTATAGTTTACTATAGTAATTCAAAGTTCCAAAGTTTTCACCATAGTAAATCAAAGTTCCAAAGTTTTCACCATAGTAAATCAAACTTCCAAAGTTTTCGCCATAGTAAATCAAAGTTCCAAAGTTTTTACTATAGTAAATCAAAGTTCCAAAGTTTTAGCCATAGTAAACCAAAGTTCCAAAGTTTTTACTACAGTAAATCAAAGTTCCAAAGTTTTCACCATAGTAAATCAAAGTTCCAAAGTTTTCGCCATAGTAAATCAAAGTTCCAAAGTTTTCACCATAGTAAATCAAAGTTCCAAAGTTTTTGCAATAGTAAATCAAAGTTCCAAAGTTTTCGCCATAGTAAATCAAAGTTCTAAAGTTTTTACTATAATAAAGTTCCAAAGTTTTAGCCATAGTAAACCAAAGTTCCAAAGTTTTCACCATAGTAAATCAAAGTTCCAAAGTTTTCACCATAGTAAATCAAAGTTCCAAAGTTTTCGCCATAGTAAATCAAAGTCGTTTTTCACCATAGTAAATCAAAGTTCCAAAGTTTTCGCCATAGTAAATCAAAGTTCCAAAGTTTTTGCCATAGTAAATCAAAGTTCTAAAGTTTCACGATAGTAAATCAAAGTTTAAAGTTTATACCATAGTTTTTCAAAGTTCCAAATTTTTTACTATAGTAAATTTAAGTTCCAATGTTTTTTTGTAATTACTTTAACAACTTAAATATTCTAATTATTAATAATTATTTATAATTAAAATTAAATATATTTAAATAAATACTGCTTATTTATCGGTGAAAGAGACTATTTTTACATTAAAAATTTTTTTTGTACATTGTTTTATTTGGGGGACGATTTGGGTTTTTGAAAAAAAATTCTGAAGCTTTAATGAATCTTAAACTTGAAATTTATATAATGTACAGAATGGGCAGCAAAACCATAATCTTAAGGGTTTATAGTGCTTAATCAAAGTTCCAAAGTTTTTGCCATAGTAAATCAAAGTTCCAAAGTTTTCGCCATAGTAAATCAAAGTTCCAAAGTTTTTACTATAGTTAATCAAAGTTCCAAAGTTTTCACCATAGTAAATCAAAGTTCCAAAGTTTTCACCATAGTAAATCAAAGTTCCAAAGTTTTCACCATAGTAAATCAAAGTTCAAAAGTTATAACTTTGGTACTATAGTTAACTATAGTAAACTATAGTTAACTATAGTATTTTTTTGTTAGGGTAATACGTATTGTTATATTGATTGTGCTAAACGTCATTTTATTTCAAGTACGACGTCACAGTTCGTCCCGACGTTCTTACGACTGTTAGTAGTATAAACGGCCTAGATAGGGCGGAAGATTCTGATTGGTTGAGAGAAATCATGTGATCAGTTCTGAGGTTGAGGGGATAAATGGGTCAACTCAGTGGAGTTCTAACCCTAACCCCCCTAACCCTAACCCTAACTAACCCTATTCCCCTTAGCCCTAACTAACCCTAACCCTAACCTTAACCCTAACCCCCTAACCCTAACCCCCTAACCCTAACCCTAACTAACCCTATCCCCCTTAGCCCTAACTAACCCTAACCCTAACTAACCCTAACCCCCTTAGCCCTAACTAACCCTAGCCCCTAACCCTAACCCCCTAACTAACCCTAACCTATTCCCCTTAAATACTGGAGTTGTTTACACAGTGTTTTTTTACATTGGTACGTAGGTACTACGTTTTGTTTATGGACACAGGTAAATACTTGGCACTGAGCCAAGTTTGTTTAGAGCCGTGTGCAAAAAATATGCTGACTATACAGGTAAATACTTGGCAGCGATTCAAGTCCCCGTGTGTAAAAAATATGCTGACTACACAGGTATTACTTGGCAGCGATTCAAGTCAGGGCATTGTGCCAAAATACGTTTTACCTACGTGGGGTATAAACATGAGAATAAAAAATAACAAGTAAACATTGATGTAACCATAATTGTCAGGGAAATGAATTTTAAACAATGGGAATGAGTCTTGATCATCAAACCGCTTTAATATGTGTGAAAAGGCATATCTAATTGATAGCGACGGTAGTCGCGAATATTTTGAAAACTTAAAGTCGGATCAAAAACAAACAAAAACGATACCATTTTAAACTTGATCAATTCCTCGTGTAAATGTTGGCTGCATAAAATATAAACTGAAGTTAGACACATGCATCACCTATATTCAAAAATGTATTAATGTTTAATTTTAGAAAATAAGACATGAACTATGCAGAGTACGTTTTTATGCGAGAAGTAAAATTCGATGTTCTAAAAAAAGGGATCTGTCGTTTTTTCGATAGTAAATGATACGCAACTTTAAATATTAAATATGTAAAACATATTTATTTTTACATATTCACTTAATGGAAGTTTATATATTATGTATATCGTAATTTAGAAAGGGAAGAACATTCTGATTAACAATCTTTTCAATGTTAAGAAAACCTTTAATTCTGAATAACTTCTCCCTACCCAATCACCATACTCCAACACTTAAACTTATATGTATAGAGCAGCCCGGTCCTCCGGGCTGCAATAATAATATTTTTTTTTACTGTGATAATACATAGATGCAATGAAAAGAAAAAAAAAAGGTATGTATTTCAATACCTGGGAAATTTCACACATAGGTTAAGAAAATCCGTGACTTTTTTAATACCAAAACCTCAAATCAAATCTACGAATTACCCCCGAAGACCGGAGAAGTCCCTGGATGACCCTAGTAGCGAATCGAATACGATTTCGGAGGAGAATTCTACAGTTAGAAGCATTGTTAGTTTTTAAGAAATAAAATAAAATAAAAAATCATGTAATACTACATCACTGTTATGTTATTATATGACGTCATAGATACACTCGGGTTCGGCCTTTCCCCCTTCAATTTTGCTTTGTCACTGTGATGGAGCTCTTTTTGATCACATGACCAAAAGCGATTTTTTTCTTTTAGCCAATCACATTTAATCACGTGATTGATTTGTTGATATTTTACCGCGATTGAACTATTGTCTGCTAATGTAAATAAATACAGCCCCTCCGTGGTTTCAGTGTCATTCCTTTGCGCTTGATTTGAGAACAAGAAGAAGATGGACAACCAATTTCATCAAGATATATGGGTGATACCCGGGATCTCCATTGAGCACCATATAATTATAAGACGGATGGATACTGGAGAGGAAATATCACACTACAACATGACGAGAACTAGGCTTCTGGAGCCCCCCAGCAGAAGGACCCGCACCCCCTACACCAGGCTTCGAAGCAGGGGAACCCCACGAACGCCACCCCCACCACCGCCCAGACCTGCTATTACTGCTGCAACCCAGACACGGGCCAGAAACCATGGGAGGATCCCCACCTGGGGCTTCCAGGTCCCCCAACAGACCATTTTCTGTTCCTTGTGCATGTCTGAAGGAGAGACAAGTAACTATTGTTGCAGCCGTTGCATGCAGCGGCCCTCTTGCATGCTTTGTGCGGCTAGGGTAGTAGAGCAGAGGATGGCCTGTCCCCTTTGCCGGAACCAGATTCGTGTCCCCGTACCCTTGTCCAGGAGGCCGGAATTCGCCCCCCGTGACAGTGACAGTTCTTCGGATGAAGAAGAAGACGGGTCCAGAAACATTGGACAGTTAGTCCAGGAGCTGCTGGCAGCCTAGGCGGGACCTTCCTTGACAACAAAATTTGAAAAAACCAAAAAAAAAAAAAATCAACAAAATCAACGAAAAAACCAAAAAAATCAACAAAAACCAGAAAAAACCAAAAAGTGTTTTGTACCCAACGGTCCTTTTAAGGACCACCAAATTTTTCGAAAAGATGCCTTCATATTCAGTCAATAAAAAAGAAACGTGTGTGTATCTCAAGTTTATAACACCAGGTCACTTTTTAAATTTAAAATTAAAAACTTATAAAACTTTTTTTTAAACTTTTAATAATAATAACCCCTTTTTAAAAATCTATAAGTAAATTTCACTCTATACATTGAAGGTATTTCTGTATGAAATAAACTTACAATATTTTTGAATTCTTTTTTTTTTTGAGACGCGCAGTGTGTGTGTATGGTTTTTAATCATAAACATAAAAAATCTAGAGTGGATCATGATCTAAAAAGTAAATACGAATGATTTTTAAAGTAGTACGAATCTTTTCATGTCAAATTTTCTTTCATAAAACATTGGGTCACTTAAAAAATCAGGGAATGTGTATGTCCTACGTTGTTTACACTCCCAGTGTCACTACAGTGTTCGATTTTGGTAAAAAACAAACGATCATGACTTGTAAAGGATCTAAAAAGTAAATACGAATTATTTTTAACCTCATATCATTTTATTTTTCTTAAAATATCAATCAGATAAAAGCTAGATTCCAAGAATCCTTATATATCTCATAGTATGATTTTCTGAAAATCCGTGACCTCTGACCCCTCATTGTGTCTATAGGTAAACCTATTTGAGCTTGTTTTTTACCCTGATCATGATTCTTTTGAAATAAAAACTATATCGGCAGTCTTCCCTAAGTCCCTTCTCCCTAACCCACATGAGTTTTCCGGGTCTCACCCTCTAAAAAGACTGAAAAGGTTTATTTTATACACTCGGGTCACTGGATTTCACCTCGTCGCTTCGAGGTTTTTTACTCATTTCTCCACAAAGGATGCATGTCATGTATCCATTCTAGTATGAAAAGAAGCAGGAAACTTATCTTGTTTAGACCTGTATCATTATGGAATCCTACTATGAACACCTACTAAATAATCCATGAAAATATGTAAGTCCCAAAGTACAAAACACACACAATTTCGGTTCGCCATGAGATTTCGGCTCTCGCCATCGAGGTGCTCTCTTTTCCGTCCGTGCTCTATGCATAAATACAGACGCTCTCTAGAACTCGGCGTCATTCTGTTAGCATCTCGTTTTACGGATCGCCGAATCAGTATGGCTCAGCAGGGAGATTTCCCCAGGTATTTCACCATGGCTGATATTTACTTAGAAGCGGTGTGGATCGTGAGGGATGCAGCGACCGGGAGAGAGCTGACCCTATTGTCCATTGCGACCCTGGGTCCTGCCAGTCCACCAGCTGCAAGTCCGAGGAGCCCGTCCCCCCCCTCGTCGACCGCCTACCCCCACCTGGTCACCCAGTCAACAGCAGGGAGCGGCAGCACTATCATCGGATAGTGATTCCGACTGGGAGCCCCCGGTAAATGACAGCTGGGCACCGGAGGAAGAGCGGCCAGTACCCCCAGTCAGTGCGCCCGTTCCCAGGGGACCCGTACCAGTTTGGGGCATCCAGCTGCCACAGGCCACCATTCAGTGTACAGTATGCTTGGAGGAGGACCAGCCCTCCAACTACGTTTGCTGCCAGTGCCGGAACAGGCCCGCCTGTTACCGGTGCTCGGAGGTGCTGGTCCTCCAGGCCCCACCCCTAGGCTGCTGTCCGCTTTGCAGGAGGCGAGACCCCAGACCACCCATGGCGAGGAACGTGGCCACCCGCGGGGTCCTAGGGTTGAGACCACCACGGCCCTTGAGACCCCCCACCAGACTGCCCTTACCCTCGGTCAGGAGACCACTCTCAGACCGCCCAGAGTTCCGGGGACGAGGCAGGGGACACAGGGAGTAAACCCTGTCTAAAAAAATCGACCAAACGGCTCTTTTAAGAGCCACCAAATTTTTCGAAAAGATGCCTACTTAAACGGTTGAAAAGAGAAACGAAATGTGTATGTGTCTTAGAAAAAAAAAAAGGATCTTTTTTTCTAAAATAACAGTCAAAGAAACGATTGTATCTTAGAAAAAAAGAGGATCTTTTTTAAAAATACAGTCAAACGAAACGTTCTGTGTGTTCAAAAAAGAAAAAGAGTACCTTATACAGCGGGTAAACAAGAAAAAAAAAGATTACCTTCTTATACAGTGGGTAAATAAGAAAAGAGTACCTTATACAGTCAATAAAAAGAAACGAATTGTGTTTCTCTCAAGTTATAACACCAAGTCACTTTAAAAAACTTATAAATTTTTTGAAAACTTATAAATTTTTTAACTTATAAATTTTTTAACTTTTTTAAAAACTTATAAAACTTTTTTTTAATAATAATAATAATTTCCCTCTTTTTAAAAAATAAATTCACATCAAAACACACATTTTTTAAAACATTTATTTTTTCATCAAAACAATAACACATACATACATACATACATACATACACTTAATATCCACAAGTAATGTACACCTGTTTGTTATAAGTGTGTGCAAATTGTTCAATATAATGTCTATAATGATCCTTATTTCCTGCTAGTCCACAACATAATCCAAAAGGAAAAGCATAAGTCTGGTAAGGTAAACTACCCATTTGTTGTAAACAAGCTTGAAACCATTTCTCTCTATTATATGCTGTGTCCTGATAAGTGGAAATTCTTCTAGGTCTGTGACTTGCTTTTCCATAATCCCATTGAGATAGTAAACAAATGACCACAGGGGTTTGTGAAGGAAACACCTTAATAGTGCCTGGAATTCCTCTATCTTGTTCTAAAGCTATATTTTGAAATCTCGAAGCTCTGCGGGTGGCATAGAGATTGGCTTGTGGGAATTTCTCTGCAATAATTTGACTCAATCCATAAGCTTTTACAGACAAACAATCACATTGATGAACAATAGCTTCTACCTCACAGTTGAGTAAATCACCTTGTATCTCCTGGACACTCATGATGTAAAATGAATCTATTTTTTAAAACACCTTTGTTTTTATACCCCTCACACCTTTGCAAAAAGATAAGGGCCGTGTGCAAAAAATATGCTGACTACACAGGTAAATACTTGAGGGCCGTGTGCAAAAACATTGCAAGAATGTGATTATGACGTCACACTTTTCATTCACAGTCTAGACTGTCTAGCCAGGCAGCCGGTTCAAACTGGATTTTTACTGAAAAAACCATAACAAAGAAAACACAGATTTTTGATTTTTTTTTCATTCTTTATTTGTAACAACAAACAACAAACAACAACAAACAACGTATTTACAATACATTTTGATAAAAACATTGACACTTTTGTCCATGACCCGTAGGTAATTTATGATAAGTGTTTTGAAACCAATTCGCTACATATCTGTCCCTTTGTAAAGCCGTACTCTGGTCAAAAGGGAATAACCATTCGTCGGTTTTCTTTCTTTTCTTGTCTCTCTGATGTAAATAATACACGCAATATTGTCCACACACGTCGGTATTCCAGTCTTGATAGCGATACGGATTATATATCCATTGCTGAGCATGACGCTGGATAAAATCTTGAATTTCTTTTTGTAAGGGAGGAAATCCATAAGAATCGAAATATTCCACCACGGGATTGCTCACATATAGACACACCCAATGTTCTCCAGGTCGATCTTGAGGATCCGTATTGACCACGACAGCTTTTTCTCCAGGTCTTAATTGATCCGGTAATAAATCTACAGGATACACACCTCCAAAAGAACTCTTGAATTCTCTGGATAAGACTTCTCTCAATTGCCCCGTATCCATTTTTAGTAATCAATGCTCACTTCTCTCTGTTTGTTAATTTCTAATAGGTTATCGAATTCTGCATACACCACACAATTTAAGGTAGTGGCCGTATTGGCGGTAAACTGCACTTCTACTCTCAGATTTCCTGTTTCTATGAGATGGAATTTATCCGATTGCGCTTCTTGATCTTTAGTGAAATCCCAGCCCCATAGAGTGTAGCCGCTTTTATACTCTTCTAAGGTGATGTCTGGAGCCCAATCTTCTCCTAATTTTCCCAGAGCTTGATACAGACTGAGATAAGATCTCAGATATAAATCGTCGTTGAAATTAGGCTCAAAACAACGAGTACTCATGGTCTCTCCGTTGATACTGACATCTAATTTCTTGATCCCAAAGTTTTGGAAATGAAAGGGATTTTTAGTTTTATCCCCGTTAAAGGCCGCATTCTCCACAAAGCCTAAAATGAGACGTTTAGGCATCTGGCCTTGAAACAGATGATCCGTAATCTTAGACTGAGTTCCTGTGGGGATGGTAAAGGTTTTCACTTCCACTCTTCTCAAGGGATATTTGGCTCTGTGGGTATTCAAACTCTGATTAATGGCATTCATCATGACTGGTGTGGGTTTGACTTTTCTCACCCACAAGACCATACTCAAAATTTTCACTTTTCCTGTACTTCCTCCTTTGATCATCATGTAGAAAGCAGGTCTAGCTCGATTAAATCGCAAACGGACGTCCACTCCATTAGGTAGAAATCGATCTTGTTGAAACAAATCCAGATGTAAACGATCCAGCAAACTGATTTTCTTACTGTCAGCAATAGCTTGGTGTCTTTTTCGGAATCCTTCGTTTTTAGAATTGGCTGGAAACGCTGTGAGGATGGGTTCGTCAATGGTCACCGTGTCTTTACCTGAACCTTTACTTACATCAAAGGTCTTATTTTGAGCTACACCAAGAGCCTCTAACCCCACTTCGTCCATGTGTCCTGCCGTATCTTTTTCCCACAGACTACAGGCCCTCGCCTGTGTCTTTAATGTTCTGGGTTGGTAAGACAATAATTTCTCCAGATAAGCTTTGTAAGGATAAGTATCCGTCCCTGGAGTCACTATTTTTCCATTCAGACTGATATCGATTTCCGTAAACATGGAATGTAAGATATATTATTCACTGGACTCGAAGTGCTGTTTGCCCCGGTCAGATTACTTCCATCGTCTTTGGTAAATTTACATACCATTTGAAGATAAGTTTGAGATAAATCCAGATAGTGATCTCCTTGTCCTTTAATTTCAAATTCGATGGGAGCGGTGTCCGAATCTAAAGTACTGGAAATGGGGTAATATTCTTCCCATTTCGAGTCTTCTAAAGCAATATTAGTGGGAGGGACTTCAAACAATTGTAAATTGTTCATCCCACACGCACAGGAATCGGGTTGTAACATGATGTGTCTACTAGGATTCAGTTTTCACAAATGAACCTTCTGTTCACAGGACTGGCCTATTTATACCCCTCTCTCAGTCAAACACATCTAAAGGACGTTTTCTTTTAGGAATTCCTCCTCCTTGTTTTTTCCTTTTTCTCTTAGGACCTCCTCGGGCTAACATAGGGGTCTTTTTTCTTCTGTTGTTAGTACCTCCTAGATTCATTCTCTGTTTCACCATTCCCGAAGTATTTTTTAGAGCTTGTACTCCGTGAGTTTTGACTGCGTCTTTTAAAGATCTCTTATTTTCTAATACGTCTAATCCCGTTCTAGCAGCAGCAGTCAAGGCGTGTTTAGCTCCTGTTTTCAGTAAATCAGTAAAAAATCCTCGCCCTCTCTGTCGTCTTCTTTTTCTTCTTGTTATTTTAATCACCATTCCCGATCCCCTCTGTTTTTTCATTCTTTTTCTTCTTCTTTTGTTAGTACCTCCTAGATTCATTCTCTGTTTCACCATTCCCGAAGTATTTTTTAGAGCTTGTACTCCGTGAGTTTTGACTGCGTCTTTTAAAGATCTCTTATTTTCTAATACGTCTAACCCCGTTCTAGCAGCAGCAGTCAAGGCGTGTTTAGCTCCGGTTTTCAGTAAATCAGTAAAAAATCCTTCCCCTCTTTGATAGTTTTGGGGTGGATAATAGCCTGGTGGTGGTGGTGGTGGTGGTGGGGGTTGCTGTTGACCCAATAATCCTCCTACTAGATTGCTGACTAAAGGAGCTGCTACTTTAAATAGGGATCCTAAAAAACCGTGTCCTTTTTGACGTAATAACCCTCTATGATAGACAAACTGTCCGTGTCCTCTTTGTCTCAGTAATCCGGGATGATACTGCATGGTTCATGTCTCTTATTCAACTGACCTTTCTGTCCTCGGGGGACTTCCTTTTATACCCTTTTTTAGGGCTGAATACAATACAATACAGACAGCAGACCAGACAAGCCACCACGCCCAATAAGATGGAACACAATAACGGTACATTCATCTCAGTATACTTTTCTGAAATGAAGTTTCACCACTGATTTACCACTTACAAAGGGCATGGGAGTCCCTAAAGGAGTCATGATGTGAATCTCAATGGTATCGAAATGTTTTTTACTTAGTTTCAAATATTCCGCTCGAATGGGTTCCCATTTGGCTTGTTTTGAATCCTCCAAATGAAATGTACAAGGCACCACTCTTAAGAGTTTCAAGGCATTGGATCCTACCGTCTGGGGTTGAATCAAGTCACAATAGACATACATGGATTTCAGATTTTCATATAAATCCACAGTATTGTTTCCCAAGTAACTAATGTTGATCCATTTGGTCATGTTTTCTGTATCGTTCTGAAGAATGACTTTCTGACTGTCCATGCCTAGCTTATAAGCTAGGGATGTGGGGAAACGAATGCATAAGGGAGTAAGATTTTTTCCATTAATTTGATACATCACTCGATCATAGGTCTCGTAATATACTAATTTCATAGAATTTTCTTCATCTGGATGACCAACGGTTTTCCATATTTTTCTCAATGATCTCTGTAGTCCTAGACTTATTTCCTCTGTTAAAGCCTTGGGGTGAACGTAAGGCCCGGGTCTGAAGTGAATTCGTCTAATTTCCATCTTGCCATCTAGATCAATGAGTGAAGGCCGTTTATTATGGGCCCAATCTATCAGTACAGGACATTGACGTAATGGCATTGGGTCTAAGGTTTTCATTTTAAATCTGCCCGATTTAAAAACATTTGGGTCTTTGATATCTTTGTTATGGGGAGCAAAAGACTGAGGGATCAGGATGTCAAAATAAGCCTCCTTTTCTGTAATGTTTTTCAATGAATTGGGATACATCATTTCTGTTAAAGCCACTTCCCATTCTCCGTCGGTTAAATCCACTGTTTGTGGTAATAAGGTTTTAAATTGAGCGGTCGTATTGGTAGAAAAAGAGGCCATAGACCCATCACTGGGTAAAGTCATGTAAAACCCACTGCTCTCTGCCATGTTCAATCTAAGACTGAGACCTTTGACCTAAGGACCTTTGTATTTATAACAACTTCTTTTTTTTTTTGTATATAGGGGAAAAAATAACAACACTAGAATTTTTGTTTTTCTTTTATTTTATTGATTCATAACAATAACAACAAGAACAAGAAACAAGAACATCATTATAATAACAAACATTCAAAACTTTGATTCAGTTCTTTTTGTATGGGGAAGGATCTCCTCATGTACAAATAGTCTGTTTCACAACGGTTACCACAGGCATTGAATCCTTTTACGATCACTTCTTTCAAATAGTCTTTAATACAATCTCCAGCTTTTTCCATCCATTTCCCTTGAAACAAAGTGCTTTCGGGTCCCTCTCTTTGGTGAGGCAAGACGTAATTGATTTTCCATTTGAATTCCCGATACTTGGGCTGTCTGGGTCCTAATAAGACCATGTGTTTACTTCTTTGGCGGTCCGGTAACTTGAATCTCTTATACAGGTAGATTTCATGGAGACCTGTTTGTCCTGGATTCTGATCAAAGAAATCTTGAATACATGTCTCTTTGTTTTTCATCCATTCTCCCTTTAAACTAGTCCCTTCAGGTTCTACTATTTTCCAACGATACTCTGAGCTTAAAAATTCCATGACGTGTGCTCTGTCCCTCACTCAGATCAGAACTGATCCTCTTAGGGATATGGTGTCTCCTTTTTATAGAGGGATGTATCTATTTTTAGATTCCGGGATTAACTGGGTGAATTGGTCTTCTTGGTGGTAGGGGTATGATGCATCATGGTAGGACTAGGCATGATGTAACCCACCGAAGAACTCACACACACCATCCAATATTCTCGATTAGAATCGTGTAAAGCTAACATGACCACACTGGTGATGATGAGGGAAATACAAATGAATAATTGTGCAAAATACACAATTTCTTCTCGAGGAATATTCTCTCCACAAAATTTCCAATGAGGTGTTATTTGATGAGATCCGTTTGGGGAATCCATGAATCGAAACTTGGGGGATATCCTTTCCACCGGACTTTAACTTCTTGAATGATTTTTTTCCCGACTCGTCGCTTTTTATACCCCAAGATTTCCTCCACTTCGTACACGTCGTCTTTTTTAATGATCTGTTGTAATTCTTTCTCGTAAAAAGTCCCTTCTAATTCCTCCTGGTTATAATCTTGTACTCGATACACGTAAGGATACCGACCGGGGACTCGTTGAGCAATGGTAAATATTTCCGTGGTCCAGTTCGGTAAATATCCTTTTTCAAAAGTGCGTTTGGCTTTACTGATGCGCACTTTATCTCCTGTTTTAAATTTGGGGGGTTTTTTGGTTTTAGGTGATGATTCTTCCCCATATAAAGTTTTCCAGACTTTTAACACATTCGAGGGCTTCACTTGAGCTGGAGCTCTTTGGATACTGCGATGATAGGTATGATTGTAAGCATACACTAAATCCGGTAAGACCTCTAAATACCGTCTGGTCTTATTCCGAGTGAAATACCGCCACATGCGTGCTTTGAGGGTTCTCTGAAATCGTTCCACGATACTGGCTTTGGTGTCCGTATTGCGAGTGGTAAAGAAATGAATGGATTTAAATGCCTGTAAGAATTCTCGATTGGTAAATTCTTTGCCTTGATCCGATTGAATGCGGACGGGACGTCGACCGTCTTGTCGGAAAATCTCTTGTAATCCTCGAATCATTTCTTTTCCCGTTTTCTGTTTTAAAGGCACCACCCAAGCATATTTAGATAAGACGTCAATGGCACACAATAAAAAAGTATAGCCGTCATTATGTTTCTTTAAACTGGACACATCGGCTAAATCTAATTGCCATTGTTCGTCCATATCCGTCACTCTGGTCTGTTGTCTCCGGAATTTTCGATGAATGGGTTTATGTAAGGTATAAGTATCTTGCTCTTTTAACCATTCTCGTATGGTGTTTAAGGAAATCTTATGTCCCAAACTTTTGACCTGACGATACAAAGTCTGTATGCCTCCATACCCTCTCTTGGGATCGTAATAAATCTCTGTTAAAATGTCTCCCACTTCCTTCTTCTTCTTCTTCATGTCTTAGGCAATGATAGCCAATTTTCCTCGATTTGTTGTAATCTCTTTTGAAATGGATCTGTTCTGGCTTTCTTTTTCTTCTGGAGGGCCTCCTCTAACCTTAAAATAGGGGAAGGCTTGGATTTTATAGATCGTCTAATAGGGGTCAAAAAAGAGGAAGCATCATGAAATCCGCTCTCTTCCTCTTCGTCGTCCTCGTCACTCAAAACCCCTTTAGGAGTACTGATTTTTCCTGGTTTCTGCATGGCTTTTATAAGGTCTCGATTTTGCAAGTAAACCATGGGAGTACGGGTCTCTTTTAAAGCTTGAGCAAATTGTTCTATTCCTTTAGGCACCGGTTGACTTTTGAGAGGTTTAGATCTCATACTATCAGCCATTAAATCCACAATGTTAGAATCGGGCACTTTTTGACCTCGATAACTGATTTCTCCGTCTTTATCCCAAGTCAAGACTTTGGTTTTCTTTAAATGATTTAATAATAATTCAGCTTTTCTTTGCATGGGTTTATTCACGCTTTGAATGATTTGTTGATCGATCTCGGGATCTGGAGCTGCTGCTGCTACTGCTGGAGCTGCTGCTGCGGGGGCTGGGGCTAAGGGTGCAGGGTTTTTTTTCCCTGGCTCCCTCGCTTGTTGTAAATAATTCCTATACCGATGAAGCTCTTGACCGTATAAAGCCACTTTTTCTTCTGGAGTTAAATCTTCACGTCTGGTAATCTGGTCCAATTCTTGACCTATACTCAGCGTAGATTGAAATTCCGGAGGTTTGGGGAGTTTTCCTTTGAGTTCATTCAACAGAACTTCAGGTACTAACACCATTTTACGACTCATTTTAGAAGGTTCAACAGTAAAGGAGCGGCTGCTGCGAATAAAAGAGGAAAAATACCTCCTTTTTGTTGTACTAATAAAGCTCTTCGTCTCTGGATGGATTGAGGTTGAACCAGTCTCCTTAAGATGTGTTTCTTAGGAGCTAGTTTTCGTTTCTGAGCCGAATGGAGAGGTAACACTCCTTTTAATAGGTTGTAGACGATCTCACAAATTTTCAGAATACAATCTCCAGAACAATGTTTTAAAATCCCCGTTTTTAAGGACGAGGAATAGTGAGGATCCGATAACACTCTTAAAAGAGGAGCATGCGCTTTTAATCGCGTACAACATCCCTTTTTCTTCTTGGCCATCTTTGAAAACAATGAAGAGAAGTCTCTCATGTCACTCCCTTTTATAGTCTTAAGGAGGGGCATACCCTCCGTGTTTGTCACTCTCGTGTTTATCTCTATTTTTCTCCCTGACATAAATTTTTCCACAATATCGGCATTTATATCTCAGACCTTTAGGAAGTTGAGGGGTGGAGGCTGTCAAGGGTTGAAAACGTGTGATTTTAGGGACATGAATGGGAACTTTAATTCCAGGGGAGGGAATGCCCACATTCACTCGAGGAAACACTTCTAAATCGCTAGCTCTTTGACTCCCTATGGGTCCCATAGTACGATCCATTCTCAGTTCTGCTTGTTTCTTGAGTAACTCTCCTATGGTCTTTTGTCTTTGTTCCTTATAATACTGATTGATTTCGTTTTTTAAACTTTCGGGCATGGCTTTACTTTGAGCTAGAGTTTGAGGGGTCCTTTTTACCGCCCCTGTTTTCTTGGGAGGGGCTTTTTTCTTCTTAGGAGGGGCTTTTCTCTTCTTGGGTGGGGCTTTTGGCTTCTTCTTTTTTCTACTCTTTTGAGCTGCTCCTCCCACTCGGACCATCCAATCTGGAAACACTCTTTGTTTCTTATTATCGACTCTTACCACTACACTCTTTAAACGACGAACCCGTCGTTTTTTAGGACTATTCCATTTGAATAAATGACGAATGATGACTCCACCTAGAAATCCAGCTCCTCCGCGTTTTAAAATAGCCGTTTTCCTTTCTTCGTCACTAGCCGATTGATCGGCAATGATCTTTAAATCTTGACGATGACGATCGATAAACTTTTGAGTCAGTTTATTGATAGGTAAGACCCCTTTCATTAAATTGCGAGCTCCCATGGCAAACCAATTCAATAAGGCTTTACGCCCTAATTCGATTAAATGGGCTCGTTTGGTGGGATCTCGTTCCCGCTGTAAACGTCGTAAGGTTCTCACTAATTTACTCTTGGCAGATGGAGCCATGATGAGAGTGAAATGAATAATGACTCAGAAGAGTGGGAAACACTTTTATTTATACTCTTGAGGCATGTGTATAGTCAACAATTCAAACATTCGACTTCTTAATCGGTATTCGTCTGGGGTCTGGGGACTCAAATCCACGAGAAGATAGCCGTGAGGTACCTGGGTGGCTTCTTGATAAGCAGACATCAAATGAGGCAAAGCTAGCTGACGACTCAATACACTGATCTGAGATTTGTCTCTGGGATTTTTGAATAAGACTAAATAATGAGCATTCAAACTAATGGTGCGATGAGAGGCAGCTCGATCAAATAAATTCTGAGTGATGTAAATCACACTGGTATTCCGATGATGAGCTTTACGGGTAAACCAATCCACAATCGATTCGATGGCTTTTCCTCCCATCATGTCGTCAAAAATGAGTAAATGGGGCACACTCAAATTGGCTACTAATTTCTCGTCGTCTTCTGGAATATTTCGGATGAAAGATACCTTCTCTTTTAAAGAAGTGTAAGCGGGTTGCCATTCCCGATAACACCAGACGATCTTTTCGGGCCTGGGGGTGATCCAGTCTAGATTGTTCACTAATGACTTGACGAATTCTGTTTTGCCCGATTTCGAGGGTCCAGCAACTACCATGGTAAATTCGTGTTTCAATTGAAAAGAGGGGAGGGGTGTCTCCTCGGAATACATGTTGATGAATGAAAGAAAAGATGGGTTCAGGGTCTTATTTATAGTGAACACAGAAATCTTTTTCATTTTTAAAAAATAAAGAATGTCTATTTTATAGAGAAGAAACAACACATATAAAAACAATTCAATTTTTTATTTGTAACAAACAAACAAACAAACAAACATATCAATAACCATAAGGTAGAGTGTTATAATTCTCTACAATTTGTCTCTTGTCATATACAATTCTAACTGTTTTCTCTGAAGGTTTGTTCACCACCTCACAATCACGGGTCCTCTGGATTTTGCTGGGATAGGGGACTTTTACTTCCTCTATTTCTCCCTTGAGCATTTTTTCTAAAGTCTCTGGGCACACCAACTGAGAGGTTCGATGGTTGAGAGTGACCCCTTTGCATTTATGAACCTCGGTTCCTTTGTCCGTCCGGAAACCATAATTTTTAGGACCTGCCGACATGAATTTGGTGATGTGATCCCCGTCTAATTCGTCGGTCCATTCTCCTAAACTATTGCCCAAAGTAGGATTAAAAGCTCCTTCCTTATGTTGGTAAATGATACTGTCCGTATCGAAATAAAGGCCCCGTTCTTCTAAAGGTCGTAAAGTCTCGTAGAGATGTAAGCGGGCATAGGCGGTGGTAAAACAAGCCAGGATCACGTTTCCAAAGGGACATTCTTCGACGAATTCCTGTTTGTCTTGAAAATTCACTAGAATCTTGTCTTCAATGGAATCTTCTTTATTGACTAAGAGTCGCACACCCTTGATGTCGAGAGTCGAATTTTGTAAGAGTTGATGTAATTCCTCTACTTCGTCCAAGTATCTGACTTTGGGTAATAACAATCGTTGAGCAAATTTTCCCCACAGACAATTTAAAAAGAGTTTAGCAATGGTTCTTAACACTGGATTCTTCTTGATACTGAGAATGTCCATCATGAATCCTTCTTTGTATAACACTTCTCGAATGTAATCTTGTTCTTGTTCTGAGGTCTTACATTCGGGGGGAAATCCGGACGCTTCCTGTTTGATCTTGAGGAAGGTATCGATGTAGTCTTTAAATAAGTCTTGATTGCTTTCTTTGAAATGCCACACTTCGTAAGTTTGCTCTAAGGTATAGCCCATGTCCAAGGCTTTATGTAATTCGCTCGTCACCCAAGTACCCGTGAGACTACGTTCCCGATCGGTGTGTTGACATGGGTGTTGAGACGTAGAGTCTTGTTGTTGGGCACACGTGCGACATAAGGGAAATAATAACTTACCTCCCGTCCGATAAGGTAATACGGGGTGAAAGAGGCCTCGGGGTGGTAAGACCCGACAGTGAATGAGACCGAAATAACTTCTCACGTCCTGGAAGTCGTCTGTGATGATCTCGGGATGCCCTAGGGGAAAAGGTCTGTGTTTCAACACGTAAGGGTATAAGGAACACACGTCCACGTATCTCATGTCCCCTTCTTCACAATATAATTTAGTGGCATTGGTCCGGCCTCCGTACAGGGCTTCTCGAGGTTTCAAAGGATCCGGAATGTCCAGATCTCGTACAAATTGCTGTAAAGTCTCATCTTGTTGCACTTGTTGATCGAAATCGTGCTCCCAGATACTACACACGTTGTACCCCATGTCCTTTAAATCCGCAGTCCTTCTGAGGGTTTTCTCGTGTAATTGTTGGTAAGTAAATTGGGTCCGGTGAGGATGAGTTTCCGTCTGTAAACTGGGATAGCAAGTGGGGCATCCGTGCCAATAGCATCCGTAAAATTCGTAGACGGTACGAGTCGCTTCCTGGTATCCGTCGACGGTATAATTTCCGATCGGGACTTCGCCTCCGTTTCTGGCATGTCGTATGTGACATCCATTCTGATGACTCATCCAGGTGAGCCATCGACAGGCTTTGGCCGAATATTGTCGTGCCGGTTCATACCCGAGGTTCGGAATGATGGCAATGCTGTCTTTAGGCATGAAATTTCGACGGTACGCTAAATTAGCAGCACTGGCAAACGTGATGGATTCCTGGAAAGGGTCCACGTTGACCAACTTCTTGAGGGTGCTTCTAAACCGTGCACAGCATTTGTGTAAAATGTCGACGTCCGAGATACAATACCCTACAAACTCTTTCTGGAAATCAAACACTTTTCCCCTCTGTTGGTCGTACCATTCGTAAAAAGCCTCTCGTCCACTGGTAGTCATTTCGTCCGGATTGTAGAAAGCTGCCGGTGGATAAGGTCCCACGTAATTCTGGTTCTGTTCCGTATTAAAAAAGTGAGGGAAATAACCTTTCTTCATTTCGTTCAAATCGAAAGCGGAGGGCATCTGGGCCAAAGGAAAGGTTAAGAAACTATACGAGTCGATGAATTTGAGTCCACATATTTCCATGGACAAGATCTTACTCCCGTTCATGATCACGTTAGGTTTCAGGGGAGAAGAATGCACTATGTAATTCAAAATGAATTGTCCGTCGTATCCTTTGAAGTTATGGGCGATGACGATGGCCCCGTCGTGTACTAAAGTGGAATTCTTAGTACCTGTAGTGGGTTGAAATAACCAGTCCATGAACTTCTTTAAGGTGTCTGGGCCTTGAAATAGGTGCTGACGGGGTCCCATGTGTTGACAATGAGGACAAGGTTGGTCTATGGGTAAGTCATCGCAATGTTGACAGACGCGATGTGCCACACACAGATTAGGAACGTGAATGCCCGATTCCTGAGTGCATTCGAAATCGAAATAAATGGTAAACTCTAAGGTGTCTTTTCCCTTCTTCTTCTTCTTGGGTTTCTGTCGAACGTAGCACCGATGATCGGCATCGACGATTTTCTTACAGATCTTACACTGTTTCTGATCTCCGCATTTGTGATGAGGAAATAATTTCTTAGGTATCCAGGACTGACATTTCTCGCATAGCCCCATTAAATTGCACACAGTAGTGCTGGTCTTCTTACTATGGGGTTTTAAATGATTTTCGTAGCAGGTCCTGTTCTTAAACATTCCATGGCATTCCTGGCATTTAATCTTGATCCCTTCATCGGGACATTGAGGGTGTGGTCCTAAACAATAGGTACAGCGATGAGGGCATTTGGACCGATGTTCTGTGACAGTTCTGTACCCCACGTCGCAATGATCACAGTAATATTGGTTCCCCGTTACTCCCGGCATGGATATGATGGCATCGCAATGACGGTTGTCTAACAAAATGTTCAAACAAGTTCCATCTCCCCAGCCTTTGAAGATGCGCTCTAAACAGAGTTTAGTGGAAGTAGATTTGAACTGAAATATTTTCAGACGATACTGAGGAGCTAATACCTGTTGTAATTTCGGCCACTCTGCATTTCCACAAGCTTGAGTGATATCACATCCGGCCTGTTCCATGAGGGCTATGGCTTCTCGTTTCTGGTCTAAGTATTGATCTCCCTTCCGCATACGGACCCATCGTTTTTCCCATTCCGGGTCTGGATGATCGGGTTTCTGACTGTGTAATCGAGTGACGACGATGGCTCTAGCCAAACAAAATTTATCATGGGGATTGTCGATCCGAACGATGGCTCGTTTATTTTTCTTGAAAGTTTCTTTATCCAGTTGTAGATGTTTGGTTCTGTCTCCACCACTCCCCTGGGGATTCTCGATGTGTAACAGATCGAATTCCGTGGAGCCGTCGCCGATTTTGAACTCCTTTTTGGATTGTTGCACACGTTGTATTTCTTTAAAAATGACGTCTTCGTTTAATTCTTTACATTGCATAAACTGGTAAGAAATGTCTGAATCCAAAGATGGGTGACTTATGTTCAGGCGAAGGTAATCGTTAGGATCACACTGCATTTTAGATTTGAAGTCCTGTAACATGTTTTTGAATAATCGTCGAAGGAAAGCTGTGTTTTCTTCTTCTTCTGGAAATTCATCGAAATGAACGACATATCTATTTTCATGCGCTTTAAATTTTGGAGAGGTCCTTTTTTCAGCTAGTCTCATGTGATAATACTCCGAAATGGGTTTAGGTGGTAAATCTATTTCTCTCTCGGTACTTTTTCGTTTCAATATTCGTCGAGCCTGTACCTGTTTTTCTCTAGTAGAATCCATGTCTATCAGGTGATGGCTGTGACTGAAGAATGACCCGAAAGTCGGAGAAAACCGTATTTATATACAGTGGATGACGTCACAATGCATAGGTAAGCATATTTTTTTTTTTTTGCACACGGCCCTAAACAAACTTGAATCGGTGCCAAGTATTTACCTGTGTAGTCAGCATATTTTTTGCACACGGTCCCCTGACTTGAATCGCTGCCAAGTATTTACCTGTGTAGTCAGCATATTTTTTTTGCACACGGCTCTAAACAAACTTGGCTCGCTGCCAAGTATTTACCTGTGTAGTCAGCATATTTTTTGCACACGGCTCTTTTTTGCACACGGCTCTAAACAAACTTGGCTCGCTGCCAAGTATTTACCTGTGTAGTCAGCATATTTTTTGCACACGGCTCTAAACAAACTTGGCTCAGTGCCAAGTATTTACCTGTGTCCATAAACAAAAAGTAGTACCTACGTACCAATGTAAAAAACACTGTGTAAACAACTCCAGTATTTAAGGGGAATAGGTTAGGGTTAGTTAGGGTTAGGTTAGGGTTAGTTAGGGTTAGAGGCTAGGGTTAGTTAGGGCTAAGGGGGTTAGGGTTAGGGTTAGGGATAGGGTTAAGGAGGCTAAGTGGTTAGGGTTAGGGTTAAGGTTAGGGTTAGTTAGGACTAAGGGGGATAGGGTTAGTTAGGGTTAGGGTTAGGGGGTTAGGGTTAGGGGGGTTAGGGTTAGAACTCCACTCAGTTGACCCATTTATCCCCTCAACCTCAGAACTGATCACATGATTTCTCTCAACCAATCAGAATCTTCCGCCCTATCTAGGCCGTTTATACTACTACTTTTGTCATTTTCATTAGAGAGAACTGATTTTCATATTGTATAGAGTTGACGTACTTATAGGAGAGAGTGGTAAACATTTGAACTGTAACCGTTGTTAGCATTGATATAGATGTTTTATTCTTGTAATTAATAAACAGTAAAAATTATCGATGACTGTTAATTGATTCGCGACTATTGGGAAACCGCCCCTTACAAATGTTGGGGGCTCGTCCGGGATAAAGGTCAAATACAAAGCAATTATCATTTATTCGCAGAATAAGGGTACAGAGCCTACTGAACACAATTTAAGAGAAAGCGAACCATAAGTTCATCCCAGGTTAGCTCTGGGTCCGCTTGGGCTAACCCCGAGAGAATCAAGAACTATATAAAATTTAGATCTTCCTAAGACAGCATGAAAAAACAAGAGGCCCACGGGCCTTATAGGTCACCTGAGTATCATGTAACAACTTTCCAGCGATTGTATTTGGTTTGTATTTTAATCCAAAAGCCATGAAATTCACAAATTTTGAAGAAGGCACCATTGCTTATCAAAGGGCAGATTTCAAAGCATTAATTTATTTTTAGTCAAAGTACCCCCCTGGTACCCCTGACCCAGCGTCCCTGAAAGTATCTATTTTGAAAGAGGCCCCTTTCTTCATTATAAGGCCAGCATTTTTTTTTGTTTAGGTTTAGTTATGAACATGAGAATAAAAAAGTCCCAAAGGAGAAGGAAATCAAAATTTTTTTTGATAAATCAATTATTAAGATTTGTACATTCTTTTTTTTATGCTATTATAATAGGCTCCTTACCACTGGACACATAATGCTTTCAAATAGGAAAGTAAAACATTGCTTATTTCATCATCTGCCAGTTTGGGCCAGTTATATAAATTTTGTGATGTTGGTCAAAATATATTTTAAAAAATCAATTCTTTAAAAGTCTTTCAATATATCTTCATTTTTTTTTAATATGTGTTAGGTGAATGTGTAGACATTGTTTTAAAATTTAATCCTATCATAAAACAGACAGGGGGTATTGCGGGTGTAGGGTGAACATTTTTTCAATCAAGTGTAAAATAATTTTTATGGCTGATACAAATGATACTACATGCCTGTATATATTTGTATATTCTTGCCTTAACAATTTCTTCCTCAAATGGACTGAACTTCTCCCATAGTTTTATTCATTACATCTGATGCATAAGCAACCCTTTTCTGAAGAATGATGCTTAGACTGTAAGCTATAACAGAGACCTAAACAATATTGCTGCCCGCTGGCAATATGCAACAGCTACCACGGGCAGTTTAAAACCTGGGGGAGGAAAATAATTTACAGACAGATACTTTTGAAACGAATACATAATTATCTCACCAGCATGTCATTGTGCAACAAAGTCGTCAGAATTTTATTTGTCCTTTGAACAGGTGAAACTTTTTGAATGGCACTCGTATCGATGAATTTTACACTAAACCAAGCTATCTTTCAGATCTCGCTTTATTTACCCGCCGTTTCATCTTAAAACCGGAAGTGCGAGTTCGTAAATGTGAAATCTCGATCCCGACTCAAATTTGACCTCGGAAAGAAAAAAATTGTTTTATTTTTTTCTGAACATTCAAAACCTTGAGCGGAGGGTTTGTAAAACTGAAAATAAAATAAATCCTGGCCTTAAATATGTAATTAGATCATTAGCATATTAACCAGGATGTTCAAAGAATTCATGCATTTCACTATATAATCATTAGAGCCCCACCCTAAAACAAGAACCCCTGACCCTGGGGCCATAAAATTCATAATTTTGGTAGAGGCACTCTTGCTCATCATAACTATGCACTTAGTTAGTTTATTTAATACCCAGGAGCAGAGGAGAAGATTTTCAAAGAATTCATGTATTTTCACTATATATAATCAATAGAGCCCCGCCCTAACACCAGAACCCCTGACCTTGGGGCCATAAAATTCACAATTTTGGTAGAGGCACTCTTGCTCATCATAACTATGTACTTAATTGGTTTATTTAATACCCAGGAGCAGAGAAGAAGATTTTCAAAGAAATAATGCATTTTCACTACCTACTTATTTAGCCCCGCCCTAGCACTAGAACCCCTGACCCCAGGGCCATGAATTTTACAATTTTGGTAGAGGACTCATTGCTGATTACAATCATGCAAACAGTTTGATGTCCAGGAGTAAAGAAGAAGATTTTTAAAGATTGCATTAATTTTAGTGGTTTTGGCCCCACCCCTCAGGCCCCAGGGGGGCAGGGATCATGAAATTCACTATTTTTGTTCCCCTTCACCCATAGATGCTTTGTGCCAAATTTGGTTGAAATTGGTTCAGTGGTTGCAGAGAAGAAGCTGAAAATGTTCAAATGTTAACGCACGACGGACGACGACGGACAAAAACAGATAGCAATAGGTCACCTGAGTTTACTCAGGTGACCTAAAAAACTAAATGCACATTGTACAGTATGAACTAAGTTAGTGTCAAATCTTAAATTAGAACAAAAAGAAGCCCATTCATTTTTTTTGATTGAATTTATTTGAACATATCGTTATTACTGCCTATAAAATTTATAAATGAGATTGATCTAAAGTTTTAAATACTTCATACGTCCTTCAATAAATAAAAGCAAACATATTTTATATGTGTTATTTTTTGTTACATGTAATATATCATTCTTTTATTAATCTTTTACCATAAATTAATGGAAAGCTTGATTTTGATATGTATATAGGGAATATTTGTTATTTTCAATTCTCACTGTGATACATCTCGTGTTTTTCAATTTTTGCTACAAATTGTAAAACAGTACAAAACAAACAAAAACGTTTATGATTAGCATATACATATGTATAGAGGATATCTATATTGTGTGATTTAATATTGGTTTTATCCAACGAGTTGAAATGGTGTACATATTCGCGAGGCTTGCCAAGCGTATATACACCATTTCAACGAGTTGGATAAAACCAATTTTAAATGAGGTCCCGTGTCGCAGTAGGTGCTGGCACGAAAGAGATCCATCCCTGCTCAATGTCCCTGAGTGCCAGGTATTGGACAAAATTTGCAGCTCTCCACCGGCAAGTGGTGGCGTCTCCATATGAGTGAAAAATTCTCGAGAGGGACGTTAAGCAATATATAATCAATCTTTTATCTCATACGACTTTCTCTTCAACAAAACCTTGAGAATTCCCCTGTGAAAGTACATGAATGATTTCTAATTAAAATTGATGACGTAGCACCGTTGATGTTGACATGCCTCAAAAGAAAGTAGATCGTGTTTAAAATTTAGTGTTTTTGCAATCTGCATCTTTGAAAACATTATGTGACAATTACTGGAGCTTTACATCAAGGAAACTTCTGCGTAAATTTGTAAGGACCAAGGGATCATGAAAATTAACTCTTTGTACGGCAGCAGCGCAAAACGTGCTAACGTTAGGCAAGGCTAGGCCTATTTGTAGATTAATTGTTGAGCCATGGTAAATTACCTACCTCACAAGGTAGGCATACGTAGTATAATGGAAGAAAGCATTGTTAACGATGGTCAAGGAACCTTATACCAAAAACAACTGCTAGGCTTACTTTTCTCCGAAAACGATTTAAAGGAACGGGGGGTTAACATCCGTCTTCAAGTAGCCAATACATTTACCTTGATAAAACAAGAGGCCCATGGGCCTTATAGGTCACCTGAGTATTGTGTATCAACTTTCAAACAATTAAATTTGGTTCGTGTTTTAACAGGCCATGAAATTCACAATTCACAATTTTGAGAGAGGCACCTTTGCTTATCATAATTAAAAATACTCTACTTACTCGAAACCCAGAGGTAGATCAGAGTTACAAAGAGAAAGTGTTCTTCCACTTTATAACCAGTTCTGAACCTCACCCCAAAAGATCCACTGACCCTGGGGCCACATATTTCAAAATTTTGCAAATTTTATCATAAAATGGTTGATTAATACCAAAGAGCAGGTTTCAAAGCATTACTTTATTTTCAGACTATGTAACCCCCCCCCCCCCCCTCGGAACATAAAAATAACCATTTTCCTAGATGCACCTTTCTTCATCATAAATATATATACTTGGATCATTGGCATAAAATTCACTATTTTGGAAAAAGCACTCTTGCTCATCATAACTATGTGCTTAGTTAGATTATTTAATACCCAGAAGCAGAGAAAAAGATTTTCAAAGAATAAATGCATTTTCACTATATAATCTATAGAGCCCCGCCCTAACACCAGAACCCCGGACCCTGGGGCCATAAAATTCACAAATCTAGAAGAGGCACTCTTGCTCATCATAACTATGTACTAAGTTAGTTTATCTAATACCCAGAAGCAGAGAAGACTTTCAAAGAATAAATGCATTTTCACTATATAATCTATAGAGCCCCGCCCTAACACCAGAACCCCGGACCCTGGGGCCATAAATTTCAAAATTTTGGTAGAGGCACTCTTGCTCATCATATCTATGTGCTTAGTTAGTTTATTTAATACCCAGAAGCAGAGAAGAAGATTTTCAAAGAATAAATGCATTTTCACTATATAATCTATAGAGCCCCGCCCTAACACCAGAACCCCGGACCCTGGGGCCACAAAATTCACAAATCTGGAAGAGGCACTCTTGCACATCATAACTATGTACTTACATAGTTTATTTAATACCCAGAAGCAGAGAAGAAGATTTTCAAATAATAAATGAATTTTCACTATATTATCTATAGAGCCCCCCCCCCCCCCCAACACCAGAACCCCCGACCCTGGGGCCATAAAATTCACAAATCTTGAAGAGACACTCTTGCTCATCATAACTATGTACTAAGTTAGTTTATTTGATACCCAGAAGCAGAGAAGAAGATTTTCAAAGAATAAATGCATTTTCACTATATAATCTATAGAGCACCGCCCTAACACCAGAATCCTAGACCCTGGGGCCATAAAATTATCAAATCTGGAAGAGACACTCTTGCTCATCATAACTATGTACTTAGATAGTTTATTTAATACCCCGGAGCAGTGAAGAAGATTTTCAAAGAAATAATGCATTTTCACTATATAACCTGTTTAGTCCCGCCCTAGCACTAGAACCCCTGACCCTGGGGCCATGAATTTCACAATTTTGGTAGAGGACTCAATGCTCATTATATTGATGCTATCAGTTTGCCTGCTTGATGTCCAGGAGTAAAGTAGATTTTTAAAGATTGCACTAATTTTACTGGTTTTGGCCCCACCCCTCAGGCCCCAGGTGGGCGGGGACCATGAAATTCACAATTTTTGTTCCCCTTCACCCATAGATGCTGTATACCAAATTTGGTTGAAATTGGTTCAGTGGTTTCAGAGAAGAAGCTGAAAATGTTCAAATGTGAACACGCGACGCACGACACACGACGCCGGACGAAAACGGATAGCAATAGGTCACCTGAGTTACTCAGGTGACCTAATAAAACACTTCTTTGACATATACGAGTCTTTTTCTTGCTTTTAACGACATTATTATTACTCATTATTATCCAGTTTACTAGGGCAAGAATTTTTACAAATAAACTTTCAATAAAATAAAATCGTGAAGCGAGGGATCGTGTCAAAACCGGAAGTGCTAATGATAAAGCCTCTACCCGTGGTCGTGGATAAAGCATAGTTTATCCAACGGGTAGTATCATCCACAGTATGAGATAAATACGTAGATGTATATACTATATGCAATTTTCGAACCTTAATCAAGTATTTCATAATTTCTATTTATCGTTATGTCAAATTGCTAATGCAATGAATCATGTATTTCAGATTAAAAACAACCCTATCCATACTATTTCAAAATAATGTATTCTCTAAGGCATTCGGTTTTCACTTGACTTAAACAGGTGAAAAAAAAAAGAAAATTGATATAAAGATAAAGCAGTATAAGATAGACACACAGATCATATCTGTTAGAACAAAAAACCAGAAGTCTCTGTCGAGACTGAAGCTCTACTGGTTTGTACTTATAGCAAAGGAAGAGAAAAGTTCTTAAGAAGTTGGGAATTGAAACTTTACCACAGCAATAAAAAGAATAATGATCCTTGATTAAGTCTCTTTATGTTCTTAGTATAGTCTACTTGCATGCCACATTATATTATAATCAGACTTATATTATAATCAGACTGCAGGAGGAGTAGCATTTTGAGATTTTTTAACAGAAATTTTTATTTTTAGTTACCATGGCAACACCGTTCATCGAAATCAAAAACCAATATAAAGAATAACGTATCTTAGTGTAGTCTACTTGTGTGCCAAGTTATATTGAAATCAGACCAAAAATGTAGGAGGAGTAGCATTTTGAAAGAATTTCATAGAAATTTCTAATTTTAGTAACAACGGCAACACAGTTAATCGAAATCAAAATTATGTATCTTAGTGTAGTCTACTTGTGTGCCAAGTTATATTGAAATCAGACCAAAACTGTAGGAGGAGTAGCATTTTGAAAGAATTTCAAAGAAATTTCTATTTTTAGCAACAACGGCAACACCGTTCATTGAAATCAAAAATCGATACACAGAATTATGTATCTTAGTGTATTCTACTTGTGTGCTAAGTTATATTGAAATCAGACCAAAAATGTAGAAGGAGTAGTATTTTGAAAGAATTTCATAGAAATTTCTATTTTTAGAAACCACGGCAACACCGTTCATCGAAATCAAAAACCGATACATAGAATTATGTATCTTAGTGTAGTCTACTTATGTGCCAAGTTGTATTGAAATCAGACCAAAACTGTAAGAGAAGTAGCATTTTGAAAGAATTTCACAGAAATTTCTATTTTTAGTAACAACGGCAATACTGTTAATCGAAATCAAAAACCGTTACACAGAATTATGTATCTTAGTGTAGTCTACTTATGTGCCAAGTTGTATTGAAATCAGACCAAAACTGTAAGAGAAGTAGCATTTTGAAAGAATTTCACAGAAATTTCTATTTTTAGTAACAACGGCAATACTGTTAATTGAAATCAAAAACCTTACACAGAATTATGTATCTTAGTGTAGTCTACTTGTGTGCCAAGTTATATTGAAATCAGACCAAAACTGTAGGAGGAGTAGCATTTTGAAAGATTGTTTACAGACAGACAGACAGACGGGCGGACGACGGACGCATTACTATCGCATAAGCTCTTCTGGTCTCTGACCAGTAGAGCTAAAAATGTACAAGAAATGCACAAAAAGATTACGGCCGTAAACTCAAGTATAAAATTTCATTTCAAAATTATGAATATTCATGTTTTGGATCAGAGGTTGTGTTCTATTTATAAAATACTGAGTATTGAAAAGATACTTCACCGTTAGGCCATTTTCAAAGGAATTTATAGGATATGAAGAAAATGACGTATTTCATTACGTCATTATGCACTGACTAGAGAGAAAATTACGTCATGTTCAGTAGATACTTGGTCACCAACATCGTCACCAACATCGTCACCAACATTCCAACATCGTCACCAACATTCCAACATCGTCGCAAACCAGCCCCGTGGGGATCCGGGTTAGAAAAGGTCCTCAGTAACCCCTTGCTTGTCGTAAAAGGCGACTAAATGGGGGCGGTCATTCGGATGAGACCGTATAAACCGAGGCCCCGTGTCACAGCAGGTGTGGCACGATAAAGATCCCTCCCTGCTCAAAGGCCATAAGTGCCGAGCATAGGCCTAAATTTGCAGCCCTTCACCGGCAATGGTGACGTCTCCATATTAGTGAAATATTCTGGAGAGGGACGTTAAACAGTATACAATCAATCAATCAATCGTCGCAAACCACGGCCAGAAAGCATGATCCTCTCCCCCTCTGGAGAGAGCTACATATGCGGAGTCCAAACCGTGGTTTGAGACGATGATATTCCAACTTCGAAGAGATAAATACTTCATTTTCAGAAACTCTCAGGGCCAAAAATGGCCATAAGTGGCTCCAGCTCTTTCATTGTAAAAAAAATATCCGCATATCATTGAACTTAAACGATCTTATTTTTCCTATAATTTTAAACATTTCCCGTGATAAACGGGTGATGAAATTGAAGTCGCTTTGTCCTAATTCGGGAGAGACCCTATACATTCATATGCAATTATAGTAGAATTCCCTTTATATAAAAACCCATGCTTAAAAAAAAACATTTTTTTCGAATTATTTTGGGGCCTACTTCCTATGGGCTTCCTTTACATAGCTGAGCAGGATCTCCTTCTCCACCCCAAAGGCCAACAGGTTGTCCGATTTAGTCGCGTCCTACCACATCCTAGGGGTTGCTAGGAACTTATTCTTTCCAACCAGGGTCCGTACGTTGGATCTCGGTGGCTTTTGAGAGGCAAAAGATGGTCCTAACTCAGATTTAAGAAAAAGTTGTACTTTGTGTATTATTTCTACTAGATGTTTAATCAGAATTTGAGTTCTACACATCAGTGATAGACTTAAAACTTGTCTCCTTCAGAATAGAGGGTTTGTTGCAAATTCTCCAAAGATTTTCTAAACTTCAGATGGTTTTCGTAAAGATTTTTTTTTTCCTCCCAGCTGTTTTTCCTGTGCGCCTCAGTCTTGGCTGTTTCTCATTAATGACATGATCACATCTGATGTCATTTTATTTAACTGGAGCAATGAGCTTGATATTTTCAACAACACTCATTTGCCGCTATGATATGGTTCAAAGCAAAATTCATATTCCTTAGCCTATGATCTTGAACAGATGTGTAATTTTGGACCTGATGATGATCTGATGATATCTTTTATTTGTCTTGAATTTCTTGATTCCGGTCATTTTTTATTGTGAGGAAATTATTGCATGAACAATTTGGACCTTATCTTTGGCATAACTTGATGGAGCATGTATCTGATGGGTCTTGTATGCTTGTGAACGTTTATGAATGATACCAAATACTTTTTTTAAAAATGCTTGTATACGTTCCCCTTGATTATATTCAGGACAGTTACATGTTACGAGATGGCGACATGAATTTATACTTGGAATTTCCTTTTATTTGACTACAGAGTGTGATTGTTGGCGGACTTCGTAATTAAATTCTTTTGTATACAGTATGGATGCTGGTTTTTGAAACTATCATAAGTGTTTACATGTAAACAAAAAAATAAAAATATGATTCTGAAATGCTGTAATTATTTTCATGACGTTCATTTAGTTTAATATCTTCTTTTGATGGTAAATTGTAGATTTTTTTCATGAAATGTTTGAAAAAGAGATTTTTTTTTCACAATCTGGAGTAATGTTTCCACAGGACTTTTACGAGAAGCACTGATTTCTACAGTTGACGGTTTACTTTGACATTTAAACTTGTAAAAGTCAGCCGTCAACAGTAAAAGTCAGCTCTCCACGTAAAAATCCATAAGCACATCTACTCAATTTTGTTTTCTTTCAAATTAAATCTTTTTTCAACTGATTGTTTACGTTTTCAAGAAAAAATATTCATGTCTTTATTTTAGTATTCTGCAGTTTGAAAACACATTTCCCACTTTTCTTTTCTACAAAGGCTGCCGAAACATGGCTGAAAAATTGCCGACTGGGCGTTAAACAATATTCAATCAATCTTCCTTACAAAGGTTAAAAATCCTAAAAATACTTTTTGAAAAAGGACGGACTTTACCTGACTTCCTTACTAACCCTTTTATATATTGACTGAAATAATTTTATCAATTGGTTTGAAGAGCTGATCATAATAGGTAATGAATCTTGGTTTTAAGTTGTCTTTCTTCGATGTGTTGCTGGCTTCTTCGCCTCCAATCTCTATGAACAAGCACAATACAAAGACATTTATATCAGGCCCATGTACCTTTTGAGCTGCATTCCACCCTGATTTGTCGTCATCAGTCATTATAATTTTTTTTTACTTTCGTCTGAGGTGATCTGTGTTTTACTGACTAAAGAACAATACTTTTTACATTTTCATCTTACATGGTAAAAAAAAAAACAAAATGCTACGGGATAACTACATGTATTTCTGAATTAATATGGAACTAACTGTGTTACTTATTTAAAACAATAAGTTTTGGTCTTGTGGGTCGAATCAATACAAAGAATAATGGGGCAAATTTTCATACATGCTCAGTTGTTGTTTTGTCATAATTGCCAACATGAAATCCACTTTGTCAAGTCCAAATATTTGTTCCATTACATCTTTTATAAATTAAAACTGGATCATTTTTTTCTTTCCTCAGAGTTTCTACACGCAAATACGTATATTTATTCATAAATATATGGCATCACCACTGTGCTTAATGACCGAGGAATTAAATATTTTGTGTTAAATATTGTGAATTGTCTTCCTATCAATTAGGTGATAATGTATAATACCATTTGTGTCCTCACGATAATCCCGATCACAAAAGTTTTCCCTTATTTTATCCAGAATAGGACTTTTCAAGGCCGACATTGTACTGTAAGTTAAAATGTTCGGGAAAGTGAAGAAATTTGTCATAAATTTAAGGATTGAATGTGATTTGATGTACTTATCTTTAACAGTTCCATTTTTCCCAACAGATACCGATAACTTATCTTCAGAACTGCAGCTCTCTGCTTGAGAAATTTCGGACAGGTAAACAGAGAGCTACAGATCTCTGCTTGAGAAAATCCGGACAGATAACGCAGACCTACAGATCCATATGTCGTTTTCTATATATGTTTCATTGTAAAATACTTCGATTTTCGTCGCAGATTTTTCATCGCTCCTTTCAGGTATTATTTATTGTAGATTATACTTTCCTTTGCTTTTTAGAATGTTATCCGATAAGTATTCACATAATTTACTCCAATTAATAAAACTTTAGTTACCCTTTAATGGTCGGAAACAGTCCTTAATGGATTATGAATGTTTGTTGACAAGATTCCCATACCTACGTCAATAGCCACAATCGGCCCTTCTTGAACAGTAAGATAACTAAAAGATTAAAAATTGGAGTTAAATGTGTGTTTTATGATCGGATAGCATTTTTAAAACTTTGGAAAACATTTTGAAAAAAAAAAAGAAATGCCTTCAGTGAGCGACAAAAAAAACATCGGAGGCATAAATCGAAGGTTTTGCAACGCATGGATCTACAGCTCTCCGAATTTTCTCAAGCAGGAAGCTGAAGTTCTGCATCTACAACAAACGACGCCCTTCTGTTTTACTCCATCCTTCTTTGTTGTTTCTTCTTTCTCCAGTCTTATCTATGCATGCAACATTTCTTACTATACATACTGACCTGTTTACTCTTGCGATTTCTTCGCATTTTGTACGGATTTTAAATCCAAAATTAGTTTTCGTATGATATAACTCAGCTTTTTAATCGCTAAAACAAGAGATAGATTTCAAACATTTAAGTGATGTCGATTGGCCAAAATGCGTCGGTTTAAAAGATGACATATATGGTAATCAGAAATGTAGTTGTTCTCTAGTAATAGATGTAAAATCGAATCTTACTGGCTAATGCCAAATCTCAAAGACAAATCTTATTAAAAATACTGAGTAACAGCAATATGAGTTAACAGGTTTGAGGAACTTTATCGAAGGTCGGATAAATTTTACACAAGACCCCGGCAAGAGGAAGTTGCTCCCATTGTGTAGTTGAAAGGGTTTGCAGTGACCATGAACCATGTTTCTAGATTTTTTCTCACCCCTTGGTCCAATGTGCCTCATTCTCTACTGTCGGAATGCCACTGGTCAATAGATGTCCACTGACCTTAGACGAAGTTTTAAGGTCAAGGTTGAAAACCTTGTATTTTCTTATACATTGCTGAAAGCGGGGCCAAAGGAGATGGCCCTTCTTAGTGATATATTAGTGTTATCATCGTGTGGTAATGCCTAATTTTCTCCATAAGAATCGGTTTGCTTTTCTCGGTCAATCTATTGCAAGAATTCCATTGCCCATTCCATGATGAGAAAGACTTTTATTTTCTTTAGGCTTTGGCAAGTTTTCAAATTATGCTTGTTAAAGTTTTCGAGAAACACATTCATGTCTCGATTGAAGTATTCTGCAGGTTGAAACACATTTCCCACTTTTCTTTTCTACAAAGATTAAAAATCCTCAAAATACTCTTTTAAAAAGGTCTGACTTCACCTTACTTCCTTTTCTTACGAACCCTTTATATATTGATTAAAATAATTTTAGGAATTGGTTTGAGGAGCTGATTTTAAAAGTAACGAATCTTGGTTTTAAGTTGTCTTTCTTTGATGTGTTGCTGGCTTCTTCGCATCCAATATCTATGAACAAGCAGTGAAGTGAAAGTCACGGGTCTTTCGGACATGACCTTAAAAACTTAGGTCACGGTAGGCGTTGGCACGATAAAGAGCCCCAACTGCTCAGTGGCCCTGAGGTCCGAGTATATATTGAAATTTAAAGCCCATCACTGGCATTCTGTGACGTTTCTGTATGAGTGAAAAATTCGCGAATGGGACGTTAAACAATATACAATCAATCATTCTTCTTTCTCCAATCTTATCTAAGCAAGCCATATTTCCTAATTTATATACTTAGCTGTTTACTCTTACGATTTCGTCGTATTTTGTATGGATTTTGAGTCTAAATTACGTCTCACATTTTCCTAAAGTAAAATAGGGAAATCCGTTTGTTCTGATCTTCACACTTTTCGTTATGATATGACTGTGACGCTTTTTAATCGCTAAAACAAGAGATAGATTTCAAACTCTTTAGTGAGGTCGGTTTGCCAAAATGCGGTGGTTTAATAGATGACATAAATGGTAATCAGAAATGTAGTTGTTCTCTAGTAATATTGGTACATGTACATGTATAATCGCTGAAAAATGTCATCAAACTGGCTAATGCCAAATCTTATTGACAAATCTAATTAAAAATACTGAGAGACAGCAGTATGAAATGAATTACCAGGTCTGAGGAAGTTTATCGGAGGTCGGATAAATTTTACACAAGTCTCCGGCATGAGGAAGTTGCTCCCATTGTGTAGTTGAAAGGATGGGGCAGAATTATATGAAAAATCCTTGTTCGAAGCATATCTTCTCTCTCCTTGGTCTAATCCACAGGATGAAAAGCCAGGTTTCCTTAATTTGGAAACCCGATGGAAACATATGGGAATCGTGACATCAGTAGTTTCCATATAGTTTCCATTTTATGGAAACCACTTAGTGGTTTCCACATAGATTCCCGAGATGGAAACAATCAACCTGTGGTTTCCCGTAAGTTTCCCAAGATAGGAAACCATGGAAACATACCCCGGTGGTTTCCACATAGATTCCCGAGATGGAAACAATCAACCTGTGGTTTCCCGTAAGTTCCCAAGATAGGAAACCATGGAAACATACCCCGGTGGTTTCCACATAGATTCCCGACATGGAAACAATCAACCTGTGGTTTCCCGTAAGTTTCCCAAGATAGGAAACCATGGAAACATGCCCCGGTGGTTTCCATATAGATTCCCGATATGGAAACAACCAACCTGTGGTTTCCCGTAAGTTTCCCAAGATAGGAAACCATGTAAACATGCCTCAGTGGTTTCCATACAGATTCCCGACATGGAAGCCACCAATGTGTAGTTTTCCCCATGTTTCCCAGGCAGGGAAACTTTGTATATCTCAATACTAACCAACCTACCTTTTATTTTACAAAAAGTTAAATATTTAATTTTGTTACCATATTTTTACCAATTATAGAAATATTTCAAAAGTGTTTACATGCTGTATCAAAATAATTAACTTCAAACAGTTAAAATAACTAGATGTGTATTTCTGTGTGGTTGATTTGATATTTCAGCACCATGAATGCAATTCAATTTTAATTTAATTTTATTTAACTGAATTTTATTTAATTTAATTTAATTTTGAATTTGATTTATCACATAAGTTTTGGTAAACTCGTATAGAATGCGTGAAGTGGAATAGGAAAAAGTAAGTGCATGCAGTTATGTAGAAATCAATCATTTCCGATCCTTCTTTCTTGAAGCTGTCTATGATGAATGTTCCTTTGAAAAAAATGGAAGAGCTAAGGAAGGGTACATTTAATGAAATTATTTACAGAAAAGGTTTACTAAAAAGATCGATTAAAAAGTATATAAAGAAATATGTCAAGTTACGATTACTGATTGAGGACAGGTGAGACGTTCTTCAATAAAATAATTAATTTTTTTTCCAATATTTTGCAATTGACATTGAAGAATTATTTTTACATAATTACATGTATTCACAAGACATCAAGGTACCTTACCAGGCATTTGTGTTAGATACCAGAGGTTGGCATTTCTTATATACCGGGGTAATTGGTCAGGAAAAAAATACTTCAATTGGTTTGTCAAAATTACATTTTAAGTGTTTCAAGTTTTTAAATACGAGTTTAGAAATTGATAAAGATTTTGTTTTAATATGAATTAATATAAACTGGTCAGATAAGAGTTATTCATCGAATTGGCTTGGGGCTGAGTATTATCATACTAGTATTTTACTATCAATAGTGAATATTGTCTTTTTTAATTTATTAAATCATTGTTTTTATTATTGGGGTGGATGGGTTGCTTTTTATTTTTTTTTCTTGAGAAGCCCCCCCCCCCCCCCAAAAAAAAAAACGCTTTTGAAAAAGTCACTATGATCGGCCTGTGTAATTAGGGACACCTGTCCTCACGTGCCATATCAGGTGGAGACACGTGCCGCGAAGACACCTGTCACTGTGTATTTTTTGTATATTCTATGTGAATTGAGACGGTTTTGTACCTAAAGGGAACAATGGGCTGTTGTCGAGCATGTACACACACAGTCTCCGACCGAAAATTCTTTTAAATTAAGATGATGATTCGTGTTTCTTTTATCATTTAAAAAATTGTATATTCCATAACTAAAGTTATACAAGAGAACATATTTATAAAATAACCTACATTTAAGAAGTTCAATGAAAGAACAAACTATTCAGAATTTTTATTTCAATTTTCATTACTGATTTAAAATAAAGCTCTCCTCTTTAGAAATTATATAATTTTCTATAGGTATTGAATAGATCTTAATTCTCGTCGTGTATAATTATATTAAATCAGAATGACGTTAATAGATTAATGTGAAATCAAAACTGTATTTAATATTGTTGATGGGTTTTTGTGTGAAATTTGTAATCTAACGTACTACAAAGACATTTATTAGATAAATGTTTATAATATAATTCATCACATAAAACGTTTTCCCCCCTTTTTTGTTTAAATATGTACGCAGATCCCCGTGTAGTAAACGCCTGCACTTTTCGCATGAAATTACAATGTAGGGTCCTAAATGCACATACATTATATTTTACAAACTAAAAAATTTTTAGCCATTTTTTTTTTCTCCAAAGGCCATTGCTCTAGATAAAGAAAAGTCTATAATATTTTGCATGATTTTGTTTTCCTTAAGAACAATGGCTTTTAAAGTAGTGCATGCTAAGGCAATCTATTAAAAGAATTAATTGTATAATATATTCATTGTATAATTGTCACGATTGTATTTTTGTGCAGTTTTTGTTGATTTCATTCTATAAAGGTATGAAGTTTGTCAATACTTCAACAAACATTTCTTTATTTATGGTGTACACTACTTTATTTTTATTCGCCGACATGCTACTCTTTTTATAAAAAAAACTTGCGTGACTAATAGACTCGATCTTCAGGCCTGTAGGAAAGTAATTTCCGAAAGAGTAATAAACTAACAGGGATTTTATTTTTACTAGCATACATGTACCTTACCAGATTTCTTAACGAAAAAAAAAACATTAAAAGAAATACAGGGCGGGACCAGCTAAAGCTATATGCATAAGTACAGCCCTGCACATCAACGAGTATAGATGAATTTCGACATCTTTCCCATGACTTCACTTATACCAATCACGACTAAAATATTGAATTAAAATACTGTTATATTTCCTGTCTTTGATGAGATGTTAGTTTTGTTCCACCTAGAGATATAACTCTCCTAAGAAAAAGGTTTTCAACATTCTGATTCATCTAACAATTTTACGTGTTAAAATGATGTGGGAATTTTTTTTAGCTAAAGGCCAAGGAGTTTAAACATGTTAAAGTACAATGTATATGTAGCAATTAGAGAAAAGTCTAGCAGGTCCACCAGTAATATTGATTGCAGGCTCAAAATCTAATTAAACCCCGAAATGGAGGGAGTTCGATTTGTAATTTAATCCCCCCCCCAAAAAATAACACAACAATTTATTAGCAATGAATTAAACACCGAACTTTTCAATCATCACTATTGAAATTAAAAAACTGTTCTTGATAATCATATTATAATTGTAGCTTATTTTCATGCCTTTTAGGATTCCTGTGGAAAGTTCACAATAAAAAAAATGTGCTTTTAAAAATTTAACATCTTTTGGTGTGAAATTATAAATTCATAATCATACATGTAACAGTTAAAAGAAGCGGGGAGAGGTGTGTGTGTGTGTGGGGAGGGGGGGGGGCTACTTTCAGCAAGGACGGCCACTACCAACAACCAAGCCCCGAAACCCATATCCCGAAGGCAAATAAGTTGAGGTGTCAAGCAAGAAACAATTTTTTTTTCTGCTCTTGCCTCATGTATTTAACCGCTTTTTTTTCTAAATATACTAGGCCTACACATCATATCGGCAAAAATATCTAGGAGCCCCTCTTTTTATTCCATGAAAAGGGGAAAACTTAATTAAATTCTAATATAAGATCTCATAATCGCACTTAATCATAGTGAATGTAAACAGATTATATTTCCCATCCTGCATCGCTCTGTAGGCGCTTTATTTCATTGGTCAATTTACCGAGGCGCCATTTTTGGAGGATCGAGAAGGACGAAGAAGAAGGTGTAAGCAGCTGGTAAATGTGAAAAGTTAAGATGGTTTCACCACCCAGTGTCTTTAAGACTGTGATAAATGCAATGGCCAACGATGAAGGATTAGTGTACGTATATTTTTGTTAACTTTTTACGGTAAATAGTTGTAATATTTGGCAACAACAAATCTTCACTATCGGAGGCAACTTTTGTTTTGACGCCATTTTGAAAAGTTGGATACCTAAGTTTTAAATTGTTAAGTGTATATATTGCAGAAAGAAAGAGAGAGAGAGAGAGAGAGAAATTTGAGACGTTGATATAGCATAACTTATATTATGAAGGCACCGTGCATGTGCATGCTGTATGTTGTAAAATTACAACGTTTCGCCTTTTATCATGTTTATTAAAATGTATGCTCCATGTGTATGTTCTCTCTATATATATAAATGAATAGGAAGGATAGGAATTCATATGGAGGGGGAATCATGATATATGTCTCTAACTCTCTAAAAGTTACTCGACGGGAAGATTTAGAACCACGAAGCATAGAGAGTATTTGGATCGAAATTGAACAACCAAACAATAATTTATTCATTTGTTGTGTTTATCGTCCACCAAACTCGAGCAATGATTTTTGGGGGAAATTTTCATGGTCCATTGAAAGAATAAGTGATATGTCAAACAAAATTATAATACTTGGGGATCTTAATGTAGATTTTCTTCAAATAAATCCAAACCATGAAATTTATAATATCATGAACATGGCTGGGCTTTTAAACGTAATAAACGAACCTACGAGAGTAACACAAGTTACAAAAACTCTGATAGACCCTATTATTATTAGTCGTGAAATATTTATGTTCGATTCAGGTACATTAATGGTTGACACAAATATCAGTGACCACAAAGCTACGTATATATATGTGAAACAAAATTACTGTAACAATTCTTCGTACAAACGTAAAGTATGGAGCTATAAAGAAGCAAATTTAGAAGAACTTAATATTTTAATAAACAACTTTGATTGGGAAAGCATTATTTCAAAATCAACTGATATTGAAACCGCAACAACAAACTTTACACAACAATTTATGCTAATTATACACAAATGTATACCCGAAAAAACTGTTACAATAAGACCAAACGACAAACCATGGATGGATTCATTATTAAGAACAGCTATACGACTTAGGAATAGATTAAGAAAAAAAGCACAGAAAACCAAGAAAGAATCAGATAAAGAAGAATTTCGGAAAGCTAGAAATAAAGTAAATAATATGAAAAAATATGCCAGAGGAAATTACTACGACAACATTGATTCTCATTTAAACGACGCAAATAAAAATAATAACAAGTTGTACTGGAAATTACTAAAAGATGTCTTTCACACTAAAACTTCATCCGAAATACCCCCTATTAAACAGTTGAATGAGAATGGTGATCCTGTATACGCATTTTCCGATAAAGAGAAAATTGAATTACTAAATAACTTTTTTACATCCATCTCTGATATAAAAGATGAAGAATATGAGCTACCTGATTTTGAGTCCAAAAATGAAGAAAAATTTTGTGACGTAAATATCCAAGAAAGCGAGATTATTGATATTATTTCTATCCTGCCCGTAAATAAAGCTGTGGGCCCTGATTGTATCAGCCACAAAATGTTAAAATCTTGTAAAGAATCCATAGCTAAGCCACTTTGTCTGTTATTTAATGAATCTCTTAGACTCAAAGTTTATCCTGAAAGTTGGAAACTAGCACATGTCCTTCCATTATTTAAAAAAGATGACCCATCAGTCACTTCAAATTATACACCTGTATCTCTTTTGAGTTGTGTGAGTAAAATATTTGAGAGAGTTGTATTCAAACATGTATATAATTTTTTTCACACAAATAATTTGTTCTACAAATATCAGGCAGGTTTTCTGCCTGGTCACTCAACTGTGTACCAACTTTTAGAAACATATCATACTATTGTAAAAAGTATTGATGAAGGGCAACATTGTTGTATGGTTTTTTGTGATTTATCAAAAGCTTTTGATAGGGTTTGGCATAGGGGTTTGATTTATAAATTAAAAATGTATGGTATCTCCGGTAATATGTTAGAATGGTTGGAAAGTTACTTGTACAATAGAAAACAAAAAGTTATGTATAAAAATTTATTTTCTTCTGTGAAAAATGTGCATGCTGGGGTACCCCAGGGCTCTGTCCTTGGCCCTCTTTTATTTTTGATATATGTGAATGATGTAGCCGAAAACATGATAACTGTTTGCAGACTATTTGCAGACGATAATTCTTTACAAAAAAGCTCGAGTGACGTGCGTCTCATTGAACATCATCTAAATCATGACTTAAAAATTCTGGATGAATGGTCCAAAAAATGGTTATTGAAATTTAATCCAAGTAAAACAAAAGTATTATTTTTCAGCTTAAAAAATACAAACCAGTTACCTGAATTATTTTTTGAAGACTGTCAGTTAGAATATGTATCACAACATAAACATCTAGGTGTTATTTTCTCAACTAAATTAGGTTGGTCAGATTACATTGATAGTATTGTCAGTAAAGGCTACAAAAAACTAGGACTTCTCAAAAAACTTAAATTTTCAGTGTCTAAAGATACTTTATCCAAACTTTACACTTCCTTTATTCGACCACAACTTGAGTATGCATCTGAAGTTTGGTCAGGCTGTTCGCTGGCAGATATTGATAAACTTGAAAAGCTTCAACTGACAGCCGCAAGAATAGTGACTGGTCTTTCAGTATTAGCATCAAGAAATTCGTTGTATATTGAAACAGGTTGAGAACCTCTTATAATAAGAAGAGACAAAGCCAAACTTTTAACAATGTTTAAAATCCACAATAACCTAGCTCCTGATTACCTAAAAAACATTGTACCGATGGTTAGAAACACTGTTTCAAATTACAATACTCGAAATTCATTTGATTATTCTTTACCTAAATGCAGGCTTGAATTATACAACAAATCATTTGTCCCCGATACTGTACGCAAATGGAATTCACTGAGCAATGAAACAAGGGAAATAACCTCAATAGGAAGTTTTAAAAGAAAATTGAGTAATAATAAAGATAAGCCTCCCAAGTATTTTTCATATGGTAGAAGGTATCTGAACATTTTACATACAAAATTAAGACACAATTGTATTTTAAATAATGATCTGTATAGATGTAATATCATAAGTAATCCAAATTGTTCTTGTGGTATGAAGGAGGATAGTCATCATTTTTTCTTTGTTTGTAGAAAATATTTTGAACCTAGACGCTTAATGATGAATGCACTACTAGTAACTAATAATGTAAAAATGATTAATGTGCATAAATTACTATGGGGAGATGATTCCTTATCTTCGCAGGAAAATGAAAAAATATTCGGTATTGTTCAAAAATTTATTCAGGAATCAGGTCGTTTTAATCAACAATGAATTGTGTTATCTCTATTGAAATTATTATATTTTTATAATATCAACACTGTATTTATTATCACCATTATTAATAATTGATATTATTTCCTTATTCATAAAACAATTGTCTTTGTTCTTCTATGTAAATGTATATATTATTGTAAAATTTTGTTAATGTTGTATGGCTATTGAGATATTATGTATGGGAGAGGACTATCTAAGTTGCTAGAACTTGTGTCCGATCCCTTTGACATATTGTCAATAAAATATGTTCAAAACAAAACATAAATGAATACTTTTCGGAATTTAAAAAAAAATATTTTAAACCCCGCTCAAATTATCCGGATGATAATAGTTACACCGAACATGGTTTCGTAATTAAATTCAAACTGTAGAACATCCGGTTTGAATACCACATGTGTTTTCTGACTTTTGGGAGCCAACTCTTGTTTTTTTTGGAACTTACGACTTATGGCAAGGTATAAATTAAATATTTTTGGTTCAAAACTTTGATAAAAGCATCGATATTTTTACAAAAAGTGTCTTTAATCTCAGCTTATCCGATTATTCATGAAGGATATCCTCATCAGAACAGATTGTAGCGAATAGCATAACCCTTAATCATATGCATGACGATGATATGGAGGGAAAATATACATAAAAAAGTGAATGTAGGTGAAAGCCTGTCCTCTTTTCTGAAGAGATTAGGTTTGTTTTATTGTTTATTGAAATAGTTTACTGCTCAAAAGATTCTTTTTTGTAATGTCTAACCTGTTGAGATGAAGATGTAATAAAAGAAAATCCTAATAGTGAATTAATATTGATAGTATGTCATGAAATGCAAATGAATCATCAGCTTGAATTATCAGTTTTTTCACAATTATTGACCTGAGTAGGTCAATGTATAGCGAATAATACATACTCCTTTCCATATCGCATCCTAGCCCGAGACACCAATTTCAGCCAGAGGGACAGAGACCCTAGGGCTGATATTGGTCGAAGGTCTGATACAGGATGTGATGTGGAAAAAGGTATGTTTCATTATGTTTATTACAAACTTGGTAATAAAATACAGAACACTTCAAGTTGAGAAGATCAAGAAAATAAGTAAATAATCATGCACAATAAAACTACTTACATACATGTACACGGTATTGTCTTACTGAACAGATTTAGCTGTCATTAGGTCAAAATTGCAAATAATAACATGCTTCTTATATCAGTATATACAGGTAACTCTTGATGGCTTGAACTTCGATTTCTCGGAAGTTCTTGATCGCTTGAAGTGAGGCTCTTGTCCCGATTTTTTCCACTATATAACTAAGCAGATTTGCTCTTGATTTCTCGAACCCCTGATCTTTCAAAACCCTTGATCCCTCGAAGTCAAAATGCAGTCCCACTGTGCTGTGAATTTTACCCTAGATACCTCGAAGTGGCTGTGTGTATACCAAGTTATAATGTTCAAACTTTTGCCATAACTGTATATCTGTGTGTCTGTCTGAGTGTCTGTTGTCAACTTAAACCTTCACCATAACTTTAGAACTATACGTCGAGATAGTGGCTTCATATTTACTTTAGTATGCATACTCCACTAATGAAGTGCTTTCAAATGGCAACAAGGACAATGATTATGTGTCAGTGATCTTGACTGTGACCTGTATGCTAAAAAAATTGCTTTTTCGAACTTTGTTGCTGTGTTTAACAAGCACATCTTGTTTTGTTGGTCTCTGACCAGTAGAGCTTATGCGAAAGTAAAGCGTCCGGCGTCCGTCCGTCTGTCTGCAAACACTACTCCTTAAATTTTAGTCTGATTTCAATATAACTTGGCACACAAGTAGACTATACCAAGATACATAATTCTGTGCATCAGTTTTTGATAAGTACAAACCAGTAGAGCTACAGTCTCGACAGAGACTTCTGGTTATTTTTTCTTCCATCCCGGCTGTTGCTAATGCTATTACATAATTAGTTTTTAAAAATTAGAATGCAATAGTACCTGGACATAATTTATCATTTCAGAGAGAAGAAAACTGTGTAACTTTAAAAGAAAACCAGTGAGATAAAATCATAGAAAATGTATGATGATTCAGGATGTGGTCATTTGGTAAGTGGTACTTCATTCATGGTTCCTATGTATAGGACAATTGCCTGAAAAAAAAGATTCTAAATTTTATTTAAATACTGAACTGTGGTATATCAGCTGTGAGCTACAAGAAGTTTTATGTAAAAGCTAGGGCTGAAACAATTTGCCCCCTCCATGTTATGTGTGTATTGCTATGATTGACATACAATCAGTTCTCTAATACATACACTTCAATAAAACGAGGCACATACCATATGTTCTAAATGAAAAAAAAAGGCTCATTATGCACATGCTATATGAAATATGATAGATTTTTTTCTCTCCAAGGAATAATTTCTGCAAGTCACTAAGTTTTTAGGGTTTCCTTTATTTTAAAGATATTCAATGAAATTATTTGAAGAATTAAATTTTGGTAAATTTTATGATACTAAAAGGTTATATGGATGAAAAAAACAACATGCATGTATGACAATAGGGCTTAAATTTTAATGTCTCTTAATTTTTGAGTGACATTAAAACAGGAATTATCTTCACCAATAGACGAATTTCACATTCCTAAGAGTTTTTTCCAATTGTTGGCGTATCGCTCATTTTTTCCACTTTGTCCTTTGTAAGTTACTTGTTAATATTTTCAATCTTCAAAAATATTGGACAATTACAATCTGTATCTGTATTGGCAGAGTATGGGGGCAACATGAAAATCATAATGAATATGTTCATACTGATTTTATTTCTAAGATATTGTCCCTCAAAGTTGATACGGTTCAAGACGGAAAACAGGGTCTTAAGCTGGTTGACCCCAGATCGACCCTGCGAAGGGGAATAACTTTTGTAAATGTGAAAATCCTTTATGGTATATCATATAGATCTAAAACTGACTGAATTTTGATCAGCCAATTTATGAACATTATGAATGGATGTAAATAATGTTGGACAATATATGTAAAAAAAAAAATTAAATTACTTGTTTATATATACATTTGTGGTTTCTCTCCCATTGAAGTTTATAAACTTGTTATTTATTTCTTAAATAAACTGAGCGTACATGCAATACCGGTATAAAATTACTCATAAGATGCATGTATACTTAAACCATGATAAAATCATATGTGTCCAATGCAGCATATGATAAGTCATTAATATACAAGTACATGTGTTTCTATACCATGTATACTGTAATACATATATATTGCATTATTTTTAGGTCCTGTTCTGTGGATGCCCTAAGACAGTGTCTACCCATCACTCCATCTGATATCACTTGTTCTGAGCATATTTCTCTCTCAAACTTAAACTACAGAGAGCCTGTGGATAGTGGATGAAGAGTGACCTTGGACCAATTTTCTAGGTCAAAGGTCAGTATCAAAATCTACTGTATATCTTTATTTAAAAATCGTAGTCCAGAGTATATTTCTCCCCTGCCTGGTGTAATCTAGCTTTTGTGCAATGGGGTGGACTCCGTGGAGGGTCTGCAATGATCTTCAACCAATTTCTAGGTCGAATATCAAAATAAGAAAAAATCTCTCCCAAATATTTTTGTTATTATAAAGAGTATGTTTACTCTCAAACTAATCAAACTTAAAGCAGGGTTCTTAGTATGAGATACATGTAGTAATATATTCTCAATGACATAATAAGGCTGAAAACATTATTTATATTAGGCCTAAAATAAGATATTGTTTGTTTGCAGTTGCCGACCGACCCACTGAAAATGCACCCGACCCAAACTTTTTTTTAGCCATTTTGTAATATTTTTTTTCTCTCCAATTTTTCAGGATATTAAAACTGTTTCATTTTCAATTTTTTTCTTTATCAATCATACCAAGAGTGCAGCTTATTCATGTAAAGTAGGCCTATGAAAAACTTTATTTTATGTTATCTAACAAAGATCTGGAAATATTTTTTTTTCAAAAAAAAAAAAATTGCCTACCTACCTACTCAGACTAAAAATTATAGGTCGGCAACTGCAAACAAAGAATTTTTTAAGCTTGGCCTTATGTTATTTTTTTTTCACTTATCATAAAGCATTAAATATTAAAGAGATACATTAAATGCTGAAATCATATGTATCATGGTCATGGAAAGTAATTATTGATATTGGTATATTAAAGGACATTGACTGATCTTTCAGATTTCTAAGTTATATTCAAGCATTATAATTCTGACATCATATAATAATTTTGTATGAATATTGCAGATCAAAGGTGATGTGAAGAAATCCAGGAAACTGATGTTGAAAGAAGTACTTAATTACCCTTATGAATGGACTTAAATGTGAAAGACTGTTCCATTGTTTATCTAAGATATAAGGATTTATTTAATATTTTGATATCATTGAAAAATTCAGTTACAGTTTTTGTACATCAAATGAATTATTAAACATATAAAATGGTAATGCTTCTTTCTTTTACATGTAATAAATTTTTTTGATAGATTTTTAAAAGAATACACATTATTTCACATTGCTTCCTTTAGAAAAGTTAGGGAATCTTGAAGTTTCCCAGTAATTCCACCAGGAATGGGACTCCAGATAATTCCACCAAGTTTCTGCCACACAGAAAGTGTTACACAAGTTCCATATAGTTTCCCGAGTCAAGGAAACTGCAGGAATCATAAGGTTTCACGAGCTTCCATGTAGTTTCCCATAAAAGAAAACCTTAAGATTCCATCAAGTTTCCATTCCACGGAAACCACTACGCTCATATTCCATATGGTTTCCTGAGTCAAGGAAACTTTAGGAATCGTGAGGTTTCCCGTGCTTCCATGTAGTTTCCCGTATAAGGAAACCTAAAGATTCCATCAAGTTTCCATTCCACGGAAACTACTGCGCTCCGATTCCATATGGTTTCCTGAGTCGTGGAAACTTTAGGAATCGTGAGGTTTCCCGAGCTTCCATGTAGTTTCCCATAAAAGGAAACCTAAAGATTCCCCCAAGTTTCCATTCCACGGAAACCCCCTACGCTCCGATTCCATCAAGTTTCCTGATTCTGGAAACCAGTGGAATCTTCAGGTTTCCCATTACGGGAAACTACATGGATGTTCGGGAAACTTCAGGTTTACAGAGGTTTCCATGGTTCGGGATACCTTGGAATCGGAGCGTAGGGGGTTTCCGTGTCACGGAAACTTGACGGAATAACCTAGCATCCGCTACGGAAACCACTGGGAAACATGATGTAAACTTGAGGTTTCCATGTGGTTTCCATAAAGCTTCCCGTGATGGGAAACCACTTTTTTCACCCTGTGATCAGGCTCACACTTCACTGTCGGAATACTACTGGTCATTAGATGTCCACTGACATTAGACGAAGTTTTTAGGTCAAGGTTGAAACCCTTTACTACTACCTTATCTTTTCCTATACATTGCTGAAATCTAGGCCCAAGGAGATGGCCCCTTCTCAGTGATATACGAGTGTCATCATCGTGGTAATGCATAATTTTCTCCATAAGAATCGATTTGCTTTTCTCTGTAAATCTATGGAAGGAATTTCATTGCCCAATCCATGATAAGGACTTATTTTCTCTAGGCTTTGGCAATTTTTCAAATTATGCTTGTTAAAGTTTTCCAGAAACATATTCATGTCTTGATTGTAGTATTCTGCAGGTTGAAAACACATTTCCCACTTTTTTTTCTACAAAGGTAAAAATCTGTGAAAAGAAACTCTTCTATAAATGGTCTGACTTGACCTAACTTCCTTTAGTTACTAACCTTTTATATATTGATTAAAATAACTTTATGATTTGGTTTAAAGAGCTGATTATAATACGTTATTAATCTTGGTTTTAAGTTGTCTTTGGTGTGTGGCTGGCTTCTTCCGCCTCCAATATCTATGAACAAACAGTGAGTTGAAAGTCGGGGGTCTTCAAGACGTGTTCTTAAAAACGTAGGTCTCGGAAGGCGTTGGCACGATAAAGAACCTTCACTGCTTAATGGCCCTAAGTGCCGAGTATAGGTGTAAATATGAAGCGCATCACCGGCATAAGGTGACGTGTCTGTACGAGAGAAAAATTCGCGAATGTGATGTTAAACAATATCAATCTTCTTTCTCCAGTCTTATCTATGCAAGTCATATTTCCTACTCTACATACTAAGCTGACTCTTACGATTTCGTCGTATTTTTTATGGATTTTGAGTCCAAAATACGTCTCACATTCGGCTAAAATGAAAATACTGAAATCATTTCGTTCAGATTTTCACAGTTTTCGTTATGTTTTGATTCTGACGCTTTTTACTCGCTAAAATAAGAGATAGATTTCAAACACCTAACTGATGTTGGTTGGCCAAAATGCGTTAGTTTAAGGTTTCGTCAAAGGTCAACATGTTCAAAAAATTATTTTTACAATAGCCCCAAAACTATGTGAGGTATAAAGTTAAAACTTTTACAGTTTATAAATTTTTCATTGCTTAACAGATAGAAAGTATCACTTGATAAAAAAATACTTGGAAAAAATTTTAATTGAGAAAAATTCCTCTTAAAAATGCATATATTTTCAAAAAAATACACCTAATTAATTATGTGCTTTTAGTGAAAACAATCATTGCAGAAACAAAATATGTTTATCAATGAAGGGCAAGTTGGACTTGGATAGCTTCTGGAAAGTTGTTTTCCCTGTTTATTTTGTCCAAATGTTAAGACTTGAAAGTGAAAGTACATTGCAAATGGCGGATTCTGTAGGGGTCTTGTCTTTATACATGTCATGCTTTCAATAACAGCCTTTCAGAGACCATTCACGTTCAACTTGCCCTTCAATGATATACATATATTATTTCTGCAATGATGGTTTTCACATATAGGACAGAATTAAACAGGTGCATTTTTTAAAAAATATGCACATTTTCTGATACAATTTTTCTAAAAGAAAAATATTTTAAAAAATATTTGTTATGAAGTGATACTTTCTATGTATTAATCAATGATATATTTATGAACTGTAAATGTTTTGACCGTATACCACACATAGTTTTGGAGCTATTGTAAAAATAATCTTTTAGACATGTTGACCTTTGACGAAACCTTAAAAGATGACATAAATGGTAATCAGAAATGTAGTTGTTCTCTATTAATATCAGGGATGGGGTAATTGAATAAAGTAATTGTAATTGAGTGTAATTAATTACATTTTTCAAAGTAATTGGAAGTAATTTGTATTTGAGCGAGCCTTCAATTGCAAGTAATTGAATGTATTGAAATACATTTCACAAAAGGTCATGTATTTTCAATTACTTTTCAATTACATTTCAATTAATTTTTTTTTCAAAATGAAAGTTTATATTTAAAAAGGTGTTTTATACTGATACATAGTTTTATACTGGTGGGGTTATATTACTTATTCCCATGTTTTATAAATCTCAGTTCTCCCTTTTCCCACTTGCAAATAACAATGATTGTTTAGATAGTTAATTTGTTTTACAGCAATTAGACTAACTACATTCCCTTTTAGATTTACCTTTATTCTATTCATTTTAAGATAGAAAATAATGAATGGAATTGTGATAGATATTATTTATTTTCTTCAAAAATATGGTTTTGAGAAAGTAACAAAGAAGATCTTGCCATACACCATACTGGTGTAGCATGGGCTTGTGTTTGTACAATAATTAATTGTCCTATAATGTTTAATTTGTTTATACAGTGTGTCATACTCATTATAAGGTAAAGGTCTAATTTTGACAAGGTGTGAACCCCTATCATACCAAAGAACAAAAACACTGAATGAAAGTTTCCAATTCGATTGCTGTAGAAAAAAAATTATTTAAAAAAAAAATCTTTTTTTTTTTAATAAAAATAAAACTCGAAGTAATTGAAATGTATTTAATTACATTTGTCAAAGTAATTGAAAGTAATTAATTACATTTGAAAAAATCAATGTAATTGTAATTGCAAGTAATTGACAAAATTATCAATGTATTTGAAAGTAATTAATTACATTTAAAAGTAATTGACCCCAAGCCTGATTAATATATATGTAAAATGAATGGAAATTGAAATTTTACTGGGTAATGCCAAATTTCATTGACAAATCTAATTAATAATACTGAGAAACGGCAGTATGAGTTAAAAGCTCTGAGGAAGTTTATCGAAGGTCGGATAAATTTTAGACAAGTCTCCGGCATGAGGAAGTTGCTCCTATTGTGTAGGTGAAACGGTGTAGCAGAATTAAATGAAAAATCCTTGTTCGGAGCATATCTTCTCTCCCCTTGGTCTAATGAGGCTCATACTTCACTGTCGAAATACCACTGGTCATTAGATGTCCACTGACCTTAGACGAAGTTCCTAGGTCAAGGTTGAAACCCTTTATAAATACCTTATATTTTTCCTGTACATTGCTGAAAACGGCGCCTAAGAAGAAAACCCTTCTCAGTGATATCTAATTGAATGTTATCAGCGTGTGGAAATGAATAATTTTCTCATTAAGATTCGGTTTGCATATCTCTTTCAATCTATGGCAAAAATTTCATTGCCCAATCCATGATAATAAGGAGACTTTTATTTTCTTGAGGCTTTTGAAATTTTTCAATATACGCTCATTCGAAGTCTTTTCTTTAAACACTGAAAGTCGTGAATGAATTCTGCTCAGATTTCATTAATGGGACTGTGTCCATGGAAAATATTTTGCTCATGATCACCATTTACTGATGAAAAATTTACCCGGAATTCAAAGCTTTTTTCATGTAACTAAGAATAAGCAGACTAGCCACTTTTCCGCTTTTTGTTTTTATTCTTCTCCATTTTGTTACTGTCCTTCCGTCCGTCTCTTGTCCGGATCATATCTTCTCTCTCTCTTGGCCCAACCTGGCTCATACTTCACCCACAGAGTGTCTTTGGGCAACCGGTATGCAGTGACCATTGAACAATGTTTCTTGGTCAAAGGTCAAGTTCAAAGCAGAATTATACGAAAAATCCTTGTTCGGAGCATATAACACTGTGCCGGATAATTATGCCACTTCAAAAGTGGCATTTTGGCGCCCGCCAAATCCTCATTTCACATAAAAACCATGCATACCAAGTGGTAGACCGTCACGCACAGAGTTCATAACTACCTTTGTTACAGATAAATCTCACCTGTCAGGTGAGATAATCACCTTTGAAAAGAAAATTCCCATGGGAAAAATAAAGTTCCTAAAGGAAAAATAAAATTTCTGAGGGATATTATCGAAATCTTGCAGGATTTCTTAATTTCCTGCAGGATATTTAAAAATTCCTGCAGGACTATAATTTACCATGGGAGAATTTAATTTCCTAAGGGAATTTATTTTCCTAAAGGAGAAAAATAAATCCTATAGGAGAAATATATCCTATAGGAAAAAAAATTCTCCTAAGGGAATTTTTTTCTCCCTTAGGAAAAAAAATTCCCATAGGATTAAAATTCCCATAGGAATTTGTGAATTATTCCTATAGGATTATTTTTTGTGCCATCTTCTTAGTTTCATAATCTTAGTTTTAAAAAAAATCCCTTAGGAATTTAAAATATTACTCCCATAGGATTTATTTGTATCTACCCATTTTGAGTATGTTGTACTGTTTCCTCTTATTTGTGTGTGGATGTCAGTGTTTAACGAGAACATCAGCCCCAAGAGCCTTGAATTCCTCTTCTGATAAATTGTACAATCTATCACAAAGCCTTGAAATTACAATCTCACACAAGGAAATAATTTCACTATATATTACATGTACTATATAGCTTGAATTAAATTATTTATTTTTTAGATTCTCAGCAGAAAATTCATGAAAGAGAAAATAAAGATTAATGCTAAACAAAAATTTGAGATCAGAAAAAATATGCCTTATGCGGCTTTTAAGATAGAAAATCAACAGTAAACATACCTACCCCGAAATGCACGTTGGATTCACATGTTGACAAACAGCCTACACACCATCAAGGAAGTTGCATCATGTGCACCTGAAAAAAGAGTTCGTTTTAATTCAGTGTAATAATTCTGCTAAAGAATGATAATCCTAGTACACGAGTCCAATTTTAATACTGTAGGCCTAAAACGAATTACCAAAAATGAACAAGAGGCCCCAGGGCCTTGAATCGCTCTTCTGATAAATTGTACAATCTATCACTTCTATTAGAAGCCTCCAACTCTATTAGTATCATAAAACCCAAAATGCATCAACTTACAAAGTTTGATAATATTCAACCAGTTAAGACTGAATATATTATAATATAATTATAAAATACCATAAGTAGGTCACAGTGACCTACCTTCTGATTAAAATTTTCTGAGGACTCAAGATACATTAATTGACCAAAATTGATGATTCTAATTAAATAAGTACCTGAGATATTCAAAAGTAGGTCACCATGACCTCCTTTTTAGTCAACATTCTCTGAAAACCCAAGATGCATCAACTAACAAAGTTTGACGATTCTAAGCTAATTAGTACCAGAGATAATTAAATATAGCCATCAAATGTCAAAAGTAGGTCACGGTGACCTACTTTTCGGTCGACATTATCCAAAAACCCAAAATGCCTAAACTAACAAAATTTGATAATTCTAAGCCAGTAAGTACCTGAGACATTCAAAAGTAGGTCACCATGACCTACTTCTTCTTGGACATTCAATGAAACCCTAAGATGCCTCAACTGAAAAAGTTTGATGATTCTGAGCCAATAAGTAACAGATATAATTAAATATAGCCATAAAATGTGTAAAGTAGATCACAGTGACCTACTTTTTGGTCGACATTCTCTGAAAACTCAAGGTGCCTAAACTGACAAAGTTTGATGACTCTAAGCTAATATGTGCCTGAAATATTCAAAAGTAGGTCACCGTGACCTACTTTTTGGTCGACATCCTCCGAAAACCCAAGATGCATCAACTCAGAAAGTTTGATGATTCTAAGCCAATAAGTACCGGAGATACTTAAATAAAGCCATAAAATGTCAAAAGTAGGTCACCGTGACCTACTTTTTGGTCGTCACTGTCTGAAAACCAAATATGCATCGACTCACAAAGTTTGATGATTCTAAGCCAATAAATACCTAAGATACTTAAATATAGCCATAAAATATAGAAAGTAGGTCATCGTGACCTACATATTGGTCGACATTTTTTAAAGACCCAAGATGCATCTACTGACCAAGTTTGATGATCATAGGTCTGAAGGTAATCAAAATATGCGTTTTAAACAATTGAAAACAAATGTCGCCCAAATTCAAAAAGTAGGTCACAGTGACCTACTTTTTCATACATATGTTTTAAGGTTCCAAGATGCATCAGAGTACAATATTTGATGATTCTAAACCTCCCAATGTCTGAAATAATGGGATTTAATGTTTTTAAAAAAATAAGTCAAAAAGTAGGTCACCGTGACCTAATTTTAAGTTGACATTGTTCGAGGACCCAAGATGCATCAACTGACAAAGTTTTATGATCATAGGCTTTAAAGTGTCCAAAATATGCCTTCAAATCAATTTGAAAATAAATCCCTGCAAAATTTAAAAATTAGGTCACCGTGACCTACTTTTAAGTTCATATGATGTGAAGTCGTAAGATGCATCAACTTACAAGATTTGATGATCCTAGTCCTTATAGTAAGCAAAATATATACGTTTTTATTAATTGTAAATTTAGGTCAACTTTGAAGTGACCTTGAGACCACGCCCTTTGCTCCAGGGTAATTCCCCGTGCAAATTTTAATCTTCCACATATCTTGATCCTTGTATGTAAGTTTATTAAAAATCTGCCCGGTGGTTATCGAGAAGAAGATTTTTTAGCAACCAGTACTTTTGGTTTTGTTTTCCTGATTATCTCCCCTTGTTTAAGGGTCCAAACCCTTATTTTAGTATAAATGGTAGCCCTTGGGCCAAGGATACCCTGTGACAAATTTGGTACTGATTGGCAAAGGGCTCTTGAGTTATGGCCAATATTCTAAAAAGTTTACGCACACTGCACAAATAGCCATAGCATTAGCTCTTTGAGCCTTTGGCTCAGAAGAGCTAAAAAAGAAAAAAAATTGTTTCTATATATATGGAACTTCAATTGACTAAGTTCATTTTGATTGGCTATTTCCTTGCGTAAGACCTTTAAGACAACTAAAAGTTAATGAAACTAAATGAAATTTGCACAAAATGTCTCCGAGTTATTTATCTTTCATATACTAGTGCATCAAAATTTATCTTTGTCCTTAAGGGATGAAAAATTTCTGTACAAATTCATTTTTAAGCATATTAATTTCAAAACTTGAAAAAATTTAATGAGTGAAGTATTGAGAAAAAAGATTTGAATGAAATGAAAGCTGAAATATTGTAGTTTTTGGCTATTTGCTAAAACATAATTTCAACTCTAATTAATGAGCTCTAATTAGCTAAGAAACAGGAAGTTAACTGATTTTTAAGGAATTAATTAGCCAAAAAGTGAAAATCTTAATTCTAAAACAAAGTCAGAGACTGGAAAAAATGGTGTCAATAGAGACTTCAATAATGTACCTTGGAGCCTTGACAACAGTGATCACTGATTAATGGCTGGTGATTAAGATAAGGGGTTCTTAACCAATGTGGCCACTGTGGGGTGATGAGGCTTTTCCATCAGTCATCAAAGAATGAAGTTTCTCTTATAAGACCAGGCAGCTCTAAAGTGAATAAACAACACAAAAGTTTACAATAATTACAAATGTGCACCACATACAATAGCATATTCTTAGAAAAAGTCTACAATTATACAGTTCAATAATTACCATGCCACAAAAAGGACCAAAATGGTTGCATCAACATCAATATAAACAAGAGGCCCACGGGCCTTATAGGTCACCTGAGTATTGTGCAACAACGTTCAAACAATTATATTTGGTTCATGTTTTAAACCGGAGGCCATGAAATTCACAATTTACAATTTTGAAAGAGGCACCATTGCTTATCATAATTATTAACTTAGCATGCTTACTCTATTTACTTAATACCCAGAGGTTGATCATAGTAACAAAGAGAAAATGCACTTCCACTTTATAACAAGTTGTGCACCTCACCCACTGACCCATGGCCCGGGCCACATATTTCAAAATTTTGCAAATGTAATCAAAGCATTAATTTATTTTCAGACTATGTAACCCCCCCCCTTTGACCCTGGGGGCATAAAAAAAAACCCACTTTGCTAGATGCACCTTTCTTCATCATAAATATATATATACTTGGAACATTGTCATAAAACCCAGAAGCAAAGGAAAATATTTTCAAAGAATGAATGTATTTTTACTATATAATCAATAGAGCCCTGCCCTAACACCAGAACCCCTGACCCTGGGACCATAAAATTCATAAATCTGGAAGAGGCACTCTTGCTTATCATAACTATGTGCTTAGTTAGTTTATCTAATACCCAGAAGCAGAGAAGAAGATTTTCAAAGAATAAATGCATTTTCACTAAATAATCTATAGAGCCCCGCCCTAGCACTAGAACCCCTGACCCTGTGGCCATGAATTTCACAAATCTGGAAGAGGCACTCTTGCTCATCATAACTATGTGCTTAGTTAGTTTATTTAATACCCAGGAGCAGAGAAGAAGATTTTCAAAGAAATAATGCATTTTCACTATATAAAATATAGAGCCCCGCCCTAACACCAGAGCCCCTGACCCTGGGGCCATAAAATTCACAAATCTGGAAGAGGCACTCTTGCTCATCATAACTATGTGCTTAGTTAGTTTATTTAAAACCCAGAAACAAAGAAAAAGATTTTCAAAGAAATAATGCATTTTCACTAGATCTATAGAGCCCCGTCCTAACACCAGAACCCCTGACCCTGGGGGCCATAAAATTCACAAATCTGGAAGAGGCACTCTTGCTTATCATAACTATGTGCTTAGTTAGTTTATTTAATACCCAGGAGCAGAGAAGAAGATTTTCAAAAATATAATGCATTTTCACTATATAATCTATAGAGCCCCCCCCCCCCCCCTAGCACTAGAATCCCTGACCCTGGGACCATAAAATTCACAAATCTGGAAGAGGCACTCTTGCTCATCATAACTATGTGCTTAGTTAGTTTATTTAATACCCAGAAGCAGAGAAGAAGATTTTCAAAGAAATAATGCATTTTCATTATATAATCTACAGAGCCCCACCCTAGCACTAGAACCCCTGACCCTGTGGTCATGAATTTCACAAATCTGGAAGAGGCACTCTTGCTCATCATAACTTTGTGCTTAGTTAGTTTATTTAATACCCAGGAGCAGAGAAGAAGATTTTCAAAGAAATAATGCATTTTCACTATATAAAATATAGAGCCCCACCCTAACACCAGAACCCCTGACCCTGGGGCCATAAAATTCACAAATCTGGAAGAGGCACTCTTGCTCATCATAACTATGTGCTTAGTTAGTTTATCTAATACCCAGGAGCAGAGAAGAAGATTTTCAAAGAAATAATGCATTTTCACTATATAATCTATAGAGCCCCACCCTAGCACTAGAACCCCTGACCCTGGGGCCATGAATTTCACAATTTTGGTAGAGGACTCAATGCTCATTACATTCATGCCAACAGTTTCCTTGCTTGATGTCCAGGAGTAAAGAAGAAGATTTTTAAAGATTTCATTAATTTTAGTGGTTTTGGCCCCACCCCTCAGGCCCCAGGGGGGGCTGGGACCATGAAATTCACAATTTTTGTTCCCCTTCACCCATAGATGCTGTATACCAAATTTGGTTGATATTGGTTCAGTGGTTATAGAGAAGAAGCTGAAAATGTTCAAATGTTAACACACGACACACGACGGACGATGGACGACGACGGAAGAAAACGGATAGCAATAGGTCACCTGAGTTACTCAGGTGACCTAAAAACGAAGTATTCCTCACAACAAAGGCCAGAAGAAAATAGGGACCACCAGCCCAGTCCAATCTCTAGTTCCCATAAGAAGACTAAGTAAAGAAGAGTTTTAGGACATTGTACGGCCACAGAAAGGTGGGTTTTTTGCAGTTATAGATGGAAAGAGCCGAAGCAGCGAGATGAAGTTTTTACGACCCGGGCCAAGTGAAGTCCAGCCAGTGGACACCTACATGGAATCTGTGTCAGATGACCCAAATTCAAAAGTACTTCACCTAGAAAAGACTGTTAATTTGTGGAACAATGCATTTAAAGAAACACTCACGTAAGTTTCCAGACTGTGATGGTCCACTGGACTGGAATCAGCATGGGGAGGAAAAACGAGGCCTGGCATGGATCCTTTCCATTTGATGTAAGAAGTGCCACTATACCAGTCACCGAGAAAAGCTTTATGAAGAGGTGAGAAGATCTGGCAGGGGACGAAGAGCTGCACAGCTGAATGTGGCCATGGCTGTCGGTCACCTGGGTACCAGTCTTACAACAGAGGGTATGCGTGGTATGCTTCTTGGTGCAAATATTGAACCAGCGTCAGCTGCCAATATGCAACAGACCTGGAACAAAGTGGGGAAAATTATAACCGATGTAAATAAAAACAGTATGAAGAAAATTCGGCAAAATATTCAAGAACTTAATGAAAAATGTGGACTTCCGGATACCCCCATCAGAGCCGAAGGAGATGTTCGGTAAAATAACGCCACCTTCAGTGCCATTGGGAAAACCCCATTCCAAGCTGCCACTCAAATGACATACTGTGGTTTCATCAATATTCGTTGAGCACCATTTTTCGTGGATTTCGTTGTTGAACAGATCCACGAATTCAAATGTTCATTGAATTAAGAAATATGCTATTCATTTGTATAAGCAATGCTTTTGTCCACGAAATTACGTATCCACGAAAACGAATGTTTAATAAAATCCACGAAAATTGATTCCCACGAAAATTGATGAAACCACAGTATACCGTAACTCAAAGGAAGAATGTGGTAGCAGTTTTCTGTGTGAATAAACTATGTAAGAAAGGCGCACACCTACGAAGCAAAGGAAAAGAAGTTACCTGCCCAAGACAAGAAGACTGCACTGCAACCATTCCTCCGGAGACCACCATTGGAGACGAGAAGAGATGGGTCGCTAATTATGTTGGTGAGTTACAAAGTGATGACCAGCCACTTATATCCCATTTCACCAGTGATGGAGACAAAGCCGCTGCATCTGGTGCATCTGAAAAACAAGGACATTTGATTGAAAACGTTAAGGACTTGCGTCACTTCTTTGACTCTCAAAGAAAACAGAGTGCTAAAGCTCCATTCAGCAGTCACATGTTTCCGGGAAGAACCAAGGCCATAAGAGAATCCATGCAGAGAAGATCTGCCTTGGACCTGAAGCTTCGATGCAGGACAAAGTACGAGGATTGCTACAAACACTACTCCAGCGACTTACCTTTGATGAAGCGTGCTATGTCTACTGTGGTTGGTTCCCTCATAAACTGCTACCAGGGACAGTGCAAGAAGTCCTGTCAACTCTATTCCTTTTCCTGTCTTGGACTGAAAAGCAATAAGTGGAAATCTTCAGTGTTGCCTAGTGACTTTGAATTAAACATGGCAGAAAAAGACAAACGTATGTTAAAGGACTGTATAAATTTGACTTTAGGACAAAGTAATCTTCAGTTGATAGAATCAAATATCATGCTTGTACACAAAAATCTGAATCTGTAAATAGGGCATATTTAAAATCAAATCCAAAATGTATTACAAGTAGTAGAAATTTTGAAAGTAGAATACATAAAGTTGTGCACTCACTGAATAGGGGTCATGAAAACTCAACACTGGAACTTTGTGAATCTGTAGGGGCACCTGTTGTAAAAGAGAGTAGAGTGGTCCATCATCTAATTTTAAAAACAACAACAAAATAGACAAAATTACTTTAAAATGAAACAAAAACTTTTAAAATATAAATTTCAATGAAAATACTACAGATCTAAAAGATATCAGCTGTTCGATAAAAAATCTAAAGACACTTACAGTAAATCATTAACAGATCCAAAATTAAAAAGGAAGTTGTAAGACTTTGAAGGGGTGTGGGGGGGGGGGGGGGTGATGATATGTACATGCATTTCAAATGTATAAAATTTGTACTTAAAATATATTTTGTAAACTATCTTACATGTAATAATTGTTTTATGGTACATTATGCATTGATTATTTTCAACTGTGTAAATGGGGAAAATGTGGACATGTAAATAATGTACTATTGTATGTGTAAAATGTGACATTTTCTTATACGAGAGAGTCTGTACATGTAAAAATGTTATATTCTTAATTATTTAGCTCATTAAAATTATTTGAATTAAAAATCTTGTTTTTCTTACCTGTGTGATCACAACAAAGGTTACTGAGATTGGTAGAAATACAGGTATACAGTGTCAAAACTGTCCGTTGGTGACCAGACTGCATGCCGCATTGTTTATCCACCATTATTGATCTTTTCAAGGGGAGACAACTCCTGAAATCAGAGAAATTTTAGTGAAAATGAGAGTTACCTGTCCCTCTTCCAATCTCACACAAGGAAATAATTTCACTATATATTACTATATAGCTTGAATTGAATTATTTAATTTATTCAACTCTCAGCAGAAAATTCATGAAAGAGAAAATAAAGATTAATGCTTAAACAAAAATTTGAGATCAGAAAAAATATGCCTTATGCGGCTTTTAAGAAAGAAAATCGGCAGTAAACATACCTACACAGAAATGCACGTTGGATTCACATGTTGACAAACAGCCTACACATCATCAAGGAAGTTGCATCATGCGCACCTGAAAAAAGAGTTCCTTTTAATTCAGTGGGATAATTCTGCTAAAGAAATGATGTTCCTAGTACATGAGTCCAATTTTAATACTGTAGGCCTAAAACAAATTGCCAAAAATGAAAAAAGAAAAAAAAGATCGTCTCTGTATATATGGAACTTCAATTGACTAAGTTCATTTTGATGCTATTTCCTTGCACAAGACCTTTAAGGAATCACTGTCTAGTAAGTGTAGAATGCCAAGGCATCAACGATAGTGGGAAACATGGGATAATTTGCATAACGGGCTAAGCCCATTATGCATAAATTACGCCATGTTTCCCACTATCGTTGATGTCACTTGCATACTTTATTAACTAGACAGTGATTCCTTATATTTCCATTTCATTGTGAAATAAAATTGTAGACTTAGACTTTGAAACTGTAGACTAATGGATTTAAATTACACGAGGACTCCCATGCCAATTTCAGTAGTCCTCGCCAAATCACGTCAAACACAAAGACAGCTGCACGAGATTTACATGCATATTATTTGGCCTCCTTAGCATCAGACACAGAGACAGATGCGCACGAGATTTGCATGCATAGCTCCTGACCTATTGACCTGGCTGCCTAATTTATATTCTGGCAGAATTATAAAAAAAATAAACTCCCCTAACTTTCAAAGAGTTATCACAGAGAAAAAAATTAGAAATGGAAATATTTAAATATAGCCACAAAATTCAAAATGTAAGTCTTTGTGACCTACTTTTTAGTTGACGTTATCTGAAGACCCAGTTTGCTAGGTTTTCCTAATATGTAAAATTCTGATTCCCTACTGTGGCCCCATCCTACTCCTTAGGGTCATGATTGCATTGATTTGAACAAGAAAAATTCACCTACACTACCTGAGGATGTTTCCATGTCAAAAGGATTAAACCATGGCTTTGCTTCTATCAAAAATAAGATTTTACATTTATATATATATATATATATATATATATATATTGCTGTGTAAGACTTTGATTCTCTATTGTGACAAACTTGAATCTGTACTGGATGATAATACTTCCATATCAAAATGACTGATCAAATCTTTGTTCTTGATAAAAAGATTTTCTAAAAAAAAGAATACAGGGTATTCCTATGTACAACTTTGATCTATTGTGGCCCACCCTAATCCCCGGGGTCATGATATGAACAAACTTGAATCTACACTATGTAATAAATGTTTCACATAAGTTTAAACTTTTATGGGCCAATGAATGGTTCTTGGGAAGATTTTTGAAAGATGGCTACAAATATACATATTTCTTTATGAACTCCCCTATAAATAGTGTGCCATTATCTGAACAAATCTTATTTAAAATTCTTACACTGACAAGATAGCCCTTTTTTTTCAATCAAAATGTTATCAGATAGACTGTTATGTGACAGAATGTGGCCTAACGTGTGCAAGTTGTGCTAATCTGTTTGCACGGTACGAACCATGCTAACCGCACCTACAGTTTGACATATTCAAGGCACTTCCGTCTGCTAACTTTTGGTCTTAGTCAAGTTGGTGGTGATGTTAATGGAGTAATTCACACAAGTTAAATCAAGAAATTTAAACAGAATGATTTACACTTCGTGAATTATCCCTTCAATCTACTTCAGTTCTTGTTCTTACTTTCGATTTCATTCTCTTTTTAATAAAGCGTTTTACTGACTTGGATCTTATCACGGTGTACACTATATTTGCCCCCGTAATCGAACTCGGGGGGGGGGGGGATACAGGTTTTTTTCCAATTTATACAGGTATCATACCATTTACAAACTGCATTCTGTTTGATTTCTGTTTTATATTGTTATAAAATAAGACCTACCGAAGTTGAAAATATAGATTTTGGAATTTACTTTAAAAAAATGAACTTACAAATGCTCAGAAAGTTGAAAATGTGACATAAAGGGAATTATTTCTGTGTTTCTTGTTTTATTTTGAATAGTAAAACCAAATATTTTCATGGGAGGAGGTGTTATAGCGAACTACTATACGTAAGTAGTAAATCACATTTTCAAGGAAACAATCTGCACACTCCGATTAAAAAAAAAAAAAAATAAAAATAAATCTGTTTCCGTATTTTGCGTGAAAATAAAAAAAAAACTAAGCTGGGCTAAGTTTGTAAAAACAGGGGCCCATATCATTGCCGGGCGGATCCAGAGTGGGTCGGTGGTTGAAACCTCACACACCCCCTTTATTTTTGTACACAGAGAGAGAAGGAAAGAGAAAGATTTTTCTGTAATAAAGATATTTATACGTCTAATAATTTGAAGAAAAAACTCTGTCCTTTCTGTTCGCTAGATCTGTAGATTTTTGCGTATATTTGCTTTCCTTCGTGTACCAGTACCTTAACAATCCCGGCTACGGGCTCCGACCACCCACAATGTTAAGTAACATGCAAGGATCGAAGATTCTGGCGAAGTTTAATTAACTATACCATTTTTGGACCATCTTCAGAATTAACTAACTTTTTGAAGTATGTATAAAATATTTCAATATTTCATATTCAATGACGAAGAGAAGGGTTCATGTAGAATGCAGATGGAAAGGGGGGGGTGGGGGTGGTCTGACTGTAGCTCTCTGGTCTTTCAAAATATTTTTCTGGGAGCTACAGTTATGCATCTAACGCAAAATAAAAGCTGATATAATTGTCTCAAAACCTGTACATCAAATAAACAATTTGAAGGAATTTGGGCGTACACTGTACGTACTATATTTTTATTCGTAAACTCAATTTGGCGGTGAAGAAGCAGCATTTCTTGTTGCTCACCGTCGCAATAGCCGGGCATTGCTCTACGAGCAATGAGCCCGGCTAAAAATCAGCAGTAGTGCATTTCCGTAAATGAGGATCCCGCAGTGATTTCCAACGATAACATTCTACAATACAGGTCGGATTACAAATACCTTGGTGTTATATTCCATGAAAAGCCTAGTTTCTAAAATAATGCCGATACTTTGTCAAAAGCAGGTGGACGTGCTTTCGGAGGGATGGTTTCCAAAATTCGTCCATATAAAGAAATAGGGATTTCAACTTTCGAAAAAACTTTTTCTGAATTGTATAGCACCGGCAGTTTGGGACTATTGTAGTGAAATATGGGGTCTTCGAAACTATCACTGCATTGAGATGGTACAGAATCGCGCACTTCGTTACTACTATTTGGGTTCACAGATTTACACCGATTACACGGTTGGAAGCTGCCTTTCCATAGACACTGCACTAACGCTGTAACCTTTCTTTTAACAAATTTTCCTAGGCAGATGTCAAAATATTTATACAATTCATACATGCACAGGCAATCTCTGTTGTATAAAAACGCCATGCTTAATATCTGTGTATATATTTCATATATTTTGTTAAAAGTGACATATAGGTCCGATGGGCCGGGTGTGTGGATATTAATTGCATGTTTTACATGTTTTTCATTGTACTGTATAACACATATCACTATAATAAACAATTTACTTACTTACATATTTTTGGGAGGGGGTGGGTCACTATACTTGAGCTATCATGAATTACAGTAATCTGCAATGGGTACTTAAAAAACAGTCGAATGTCAACGCCAGTTTTCACTTGATTTTAATTGAATAATTAGCTCAAAATTTCGTAGAACTAAAGTAACCTTATGCTTATGTTTATGCTCAACATGTTATGCAGTAAAAACCGTTTTTATTGAATGTTCACCATTATTTTACACTTCTGATAATTTCATATCAGCCACCACAAAATGTACAATTTTGCATGACAGTATGCTGCATGTATACACAAATGTATAATAAACAGGAAATGACTCGTGTCATGATCAGTCGGTGAATTCTTGAATTTATGTGTATATCATCGTTTGGGCTGAAACTCCGATAGGTGTGAGAATATCCCTATGACCAATATATTTTCAAAGGTGTGAAACCTGAATTTGAAACCCCTGATTTGATTGACAGGTCAGCTACCTGTGCTACATAATAATCTGAATTTTGCATGCTTTGAAGACACATGCGTCAAACACTTTCGTGTACATGTACCCGCCTTGTAAACACTCGGAAAAACTGATAGAGTTTGCAGGGACCCATATGTTTTCTTATTATTTTCATTTCTTCATTTTGTGAAATGGAATTGCTTTTTAATAAAATTTAAAGCATAATCTATATAATTTAAATATAGAGACAAAAAATAAAAAATAAAAATAAAAAAAACCGAAATCGCTGATTTCTCGGAAATACGGCCGATCATGGGCATGTGCTGATTTTGAATAAAAAAAAAATGCTACTTAGATAAGGAGTATAATCCGTGCTAAAAATTTATCTTATATGATTTTTTGATAGATAATTAAAGGTTTTGATCTAAAATATGCGATAGCATTAGAGATATAATTAATTAAAGCCACAGAACTGTAGCTTTATGGTTTTATATAACATTAAGATTTTACCATAAAGCTACAGGTCCAACAATGAAGAAAAAAAGATTTTTTTTTCGCAATCTGTCAATTGAGACAATTTATCCACTATCCAACATAAGTACATTATCTATCTTTCTCCCCATAGTTCCAGACACATTAAAAAAATATTTTCAATGAAAATTTTGTTGGTTTTTATTTCTCTAAAATCATATTAGTTTATGATTTTTCTAAATGTTAAAAGATTGAAGTGTCATTTATCATGAATGCACCCATCATCACATTATTAAAACTCAGAGAAATAAGGTATTGTGAAATTTTTCCCTTAAATGGTCATGTATTTTTTTTTAAATGAAAGATGACATTTGGTGTTGTTTTTTTGGATTAACCAAATTGAATGATCCTTCTTAATATAGAAAAATATAATCTCAGAAAGCAAAAAATATAATAAATTCAAAATTACTTTAATTTTATAAACCATGTTTTAAACTCAATAAATTGATAATGGTTTATTCTCTTAAATGACCATATATTTTTTATTTTGTAATGAAGGATGACAACTTTGATGTTGCTTTCTTGTCAAAGCATGATCTTTCTAAATATTAAAAGATTTAAATTAAAAAAAGCCCCCCCCCCCCAAAAAAAAATTATTTCAAAGAATGCTTCCAACATCACGCTGAACGGAGTAAATCGATAATGGTGTGTTCCCTTAAATGGCCATATCTAATTTATTTTTAAACAAATGAAGACAAATGTGGTATTATTTTTCTTGTTAAAGCATGATCTTTCTAAATATTAAAAGATTTCAAATCAAAAGGCAAAAAAAAAAATATTTCCAAGAATGCTTTCATTATCATGTTGAATGGTGTAAATCGATAATGGTGTGTTCCCTTAAATGGCCATATTTTTTTTTATTTTCAAATAAATGAAAACAAATTTGGTATTATTTTTCTTGTTAAAGCATGATCTTTCTAAATATTAAAAGATTTCAAGTCAAAAAGCCAAAAAAAAAATTATTTCCAAGAATGTTTTCAATATCATGTTGAAAGGAATAAATCGATAATGGTGTGTTCCCTTAAATGCATGGCCATATTTTTTTTATTTTCAAATAAATGAAAACAAATTTGGTATTATTTTTCTTGTTAAAGCATGATCTTTCTAAATATTAAAAGATTTCAAGTCAAAAAAAAAAAAATATTTCCAAGAATGCTTTCATTATCATGTTGAATGGTGTAAATCGATAATGGTGTGTTCCCTTAAATGGCAATATTTTTTTTATTTTCAAATAAATGAAAACAAATTTGGTATTATTTTTCTTGTTAAAGCATGATCTTTCTAAATATTAAAAGATTTCAAATCAAAAAGCCAAAAAAAGAAAAATTATTTACAAGAATGCTTCCATTATCATGTTGAACGGAGTAAATTGATAATGGTGTGTTCCCTTAAATGGCAATATTTTTTTTATTTTCAAATAAATGAAAACAAATTTGGTATTATTTTTCTTGTTAAAGCATGATCTTTCTAAATATTAAAAGATTTCAAGTCAAAAAAAAAAAAAAAATTTCCAAGAATGCTTTCATTATCATGTTGAATGGTGTAAATCGATAATGCTGTGTTCCCTTAAATGGCCATATTTTTTTTATTTTCAAATAAATGAAAACAAATTTGGTATTATTTTTCTTGTTAAAGCATGATCTTTCTAAATATTAAAAGATTTCAAGTCAAAAAGTCAAAAAAAGAAAAATTATTTACAAGAATGCTTCCATTATCATGTTGAACGGTGTAAATCGATAATGCTGTGTTCCCTTAAATGGCCATATTTTTTTTTTATTTTCAAATAAATGAAAACAAATTTGGTATTATTTTTCTTGTTAAAGCATGATCTTTCTAAATATTCAAAAAGCCCCCCAAAAAAATATTTCCAAAAATTCTTCCATTATCATGTTGAACGGAGTAAATTGATAATAGTTGTGTTCCCTTAAATGGCCATATTTTTTTTTATTTTGAAATAAAAGATGATAAATTTGGTATAATTTTTCTTGTAAAAGCATGATCTTTCTAGATATATAAAAAGATATAATATTAGAAAGTCCCTCTCCCCCCCCCCCCCCCCCCCCCCAAAAAAAAATTATCTCAAAGAATGCTTCCATTATCATGTGTTGTTTTCTTGTAAATGCAAGTCACCCTTGTGGCACTGTGGTTAGAGTGACTCTGCTCTTGAGTTGCGAAGTAAGAAGTTGACATTGGGAGTTCAAAGGCCACTGTTGCACTTGGAAACCAGTTCTTCGGATGAGACCTAGAAACCGAGGCCTGTGTCCCTGTAGGTGCCACTACGAAAAAGGTCTCTCACTGCTATATAGTGGTCCTTGAGTATAAGTGCCTAGTACAGGACAAATTTTGTAGCTCTCCACCAACAAGTGGTGGTGTCTCAATATGTGTGAAACTTCTGGAGAAAATTTAAGAGAGACTTTAAACAACATGCAATCAATCTATCTAAATATAAAAAAATACAGTGTCAGAAAGAAAAAAGAACATAAATCAACATGTTAATAATCTCAGTAAATCGCTATTAGTATCTTGATTTTCTTAAATGATCATATTTTTTCATTTTTATTTTTTAGACAAATACATGTTAAAATTGGTCTCACACTGCACTGATGATAAATAACATCTTTCTTGTAAATATCATATTGTGAATTTAAAATAGCTGAGAACTAGAATGAAAGCTCATATTGCATCCAGCTCCTGAAAAAAAAACATTGACATCCCTTGGTTTTAACAAACATGCAAGAGAAATGTGCTTCTCAGGAAAAAGACTCTAAAGTATCCATTCTTCAACAGTTATTAACCCGCATTGAAATTGGAGCGCAACATCTGGGGGCGAATCCACTCATTTGGGGACGAAGCGATCTGTTACCGACCAATGTCTGTAATACGCTTTGTTTTCGCAGAAAGAATTTGAGGAAAGACAGAATTGCAGAAGTGAATGATGTCAAAGATTGTAAGAAAGCTCAAAGTACAAAAACTACGGATTAATTCAAGTACATTTAAATCAATATAGTTTCGTTGATACGCAATTTATTGAAATATTGGTTTAATATGCCTGAATTAGTTCATTAACATCACAATCAGATGCAAGTTCAAGTGTGTAAGTATTTGGGTATCATTATATTCTACATTCTAAAATCTTTGTCAGAAATGATAATTAAAGTTAATGTTAAAATTGAACATATACATGATATAATCTGATAATTATTTAAGTGGGTTATTAATAGGCCTAACTGTTACATTCAATATGCACATACCATATGAAAAGTATGGAAGACAAGCAGTAACACAATAATTACTTGTATTGTTTTAATGATAAACATGATTAAGGTACATGTAGTTGGAAGTCCTATACATTTTGGTAGCAAGTCTTGCCACTGTGGATTATAGATTATCATATTTTTGGAAATATTGAAGACATAATTTGAAAGCATTGCACAAATAAAAAAATATCTTGGAAATTGTTCATTACAGTACTGATTTATTAAATATATACAGGCATTAAAAACTGAATACATTGTAGGTAGGGAAACATTATAAAACTTTCTGGGGTTCTTTTTAGAATTTGACAGTTATTGTAGCTATTTGTTTTCATTGGATGTGAATTAATAATTGGCCACCTGCAAAATGTTATAATTTATCAATATTCATCTGTAAATATGTGTTTTCATCTATATTTTTTTTCAAAGTGATTCTTTCTTTGGACCATGTTGACACAATATAAGGTATATTGCTGATTTTTAGCTGTAGCTAAATGCAGTTGAATCAAATTCATATAGGAGAAGAAGAAATCCTATAGGAATTTAAAATTTCCTACAGGATATTTTTCTCCCTTAGGAGCAAGTAAATAATTCAAAAGTGAAAAAAAAATCCTACAGGAATTTCTGACCGAAAAAGAGAATCCCACAGGAATTTAAGAAATCCTATGGGATATATTTTTCCTAAGGGATTTTTTCTCTCTCCTATAGGAAATTGTATTCCTACAGGAGATTAAATTCTCCCATAGTAATTTAATTTCCTGTAGGATTTCTTAAATATCCCACAGGAAATTAAGAAATCCTGCAGGATTTTGATAATATCCCTCAGGAATTTTATTTTTCCTATAGGAACTTTATTTTTCCTATGGGAATTTTTTGTTCAAAGGTGATTATCTCACCTGACAGGTGAGATTTACCTATAACAAAGGTAGTTATGAACTTTGTGAGTGATGGTCTACCACTTGGTATACATGGTTTTTATGTGAAATGAGAATTTAGTGGGCGCCAAAATGCCACTTTTGAAGTGGCATAATTATCCGGCACAGTGTTATATATTCTCTCTCTTTTGTCCAATGTGGCTCATATTTCACTCACATTGTTTTTGGATAAAGGGTGTGCAGTAAAACTGAGCAAACTCTCAAGATCATGGGTCAAGGTAAAAAATATCCTTTTTGTTTAATTCTTGTCCGGATCATATCTTCTCTCTCCTTGACCCAATCTGGCTCATTCTTCACCCACAGAGTGTCTTTGTATAATCGGTGTGCAGTGACCTTGAATCATGTTTTTAGGTCAAAGGTTAAAGTCATAGAATTATATGAAAAATCCTTGTCCTGAGCACATCTCTGCCTTTTGTCCTACTAGGCTCATACCTCACTCACATAGTGCCTTTGGGTGAAAAGTGTGCAGTGACCTTGAACCATGTTTCTAGGTCAAAGGTTAGCAGAATTATGTGAAAATCCTTGTTCGGAGCATATTGTAACGGTCCAGTGATTTGACATACTGTTTTTTTACAGAGTTATTGAACCTGATTATTGTTGACATTTGTAGGAGATTTGAGACGAATTTCTATATGTGTTAAAGTTACTTTGCATCGCAGAAATATGTACTAATTTATGCTTGCATGTAGTTGATAGGTGATTATTGACAAATTTAAGTGATTTACAAGAGTTTAAATAGTGTGTGTACATGTTTTGAGTTACGTAGAAATCAGCTGATCCTAGCAGTAGTAAAGTTGTGACATTATTTTAGCTAACTTCATGTTTCAGGGACTTAAATTGGTCTTCTGCAGTAGATAAACCATAGGTTTATGGATGGAATCATTTTTCTTGAAGTTTAACTTGTTTTCAGTTCATTATCAACAGTTTATTGCCTTGTACATGTAAGCTGGTGGAATGTTTACGAACTTGGCGGTCGTAAATTGTAGGAGGTCGAGCCCGATGGTAAAAGTTATGATAGTTTTCGGATTTTTGGAGTTAATTGTGTTTTTTTGTATTAAATGGAAATTACTTTACTTATTCTAATCGAAGAATATCTTTAGTGATTACTTTCATTGAGAAAAGTTGTCTTGTTTGTAGGTATTAGATTTTTCAATAGACTTTGCAGTTTACGGGAAATGTCACAAGAGATTCTCCAACATTCTTCAACTTGTCCAACAGTTTCCAACTGCTACGTCATGTTGTTGTATAAAAGGGAGAGATTCAAGGAATTTTTGCTCTTCTGCTAGGTTGATTTGTATAGAGAAAAAGTGTTTTAGGGGTAAGGAAATAGTATGAGTTGGGCGTTTTGAATTTAGATTTAATAATGACTTTTTAGTTTTAGTTTAAGAAGAACCAGGGTTATTTTAAGGATTTTTAGGAACTTTTGGAATATTTGTGGAATTTTATAGGAAGTTTTGCTCAGGTTTTAGTGAATTTTAACTGAGAATTGGGCTTGGTTAAAATTTGCTGGTTGTTTGAAATTTTGGTAAATTGTTAAATTTAAGAAATACTTGAAATTGTTAAGGTAATTTATATATTTAGCTAAGGAAGCTAGTGTATTTCTATATTTTGCTACTGTTTCAACTGGAATTCAGACTTAGGAAATTTTCAGGAATTACTGGTATTTCAAATTTGGTAAGAATTAATTAGGTTTGAGGGATTAAATTTTAATTATTGGTTTTAACTTTCATCCAGGAGGCCTGGGAGGAAGATTTGAGAGTAAGGAGATTTGTGAGTTGCATTCAGGTTGGTTTTAGACAAGATAAGTTGGGACTTATAGGTGACAAAAGACAGACTGAGACAAAGGTTAGAATCAATTGATTGTTCATTTAAGAGATAATTCATTTAATGAATTGTAAAACTCTATTTTGTCTCATTTCAAGTACAGAGATTTACAAGATTCTATCAAAATGCGATTTTCCAACAGAAATTTTGGGATTTAGAAGAGTAAGAACTGAGTAATGAGATAATGAGTATTCAAGAATTTTAGTGACTTCCTTAGATCTAGGTAGTAACGAGCCTGACAAATAGTGAATAAAAGCTGAGAGATTTCGTGTATTTATAAAATTTAGTGTAACCTAGAGAGCGCGGGTTAATAATAGGAGGTAGGTTTTGGGCAGTGGTGAGTTATCCGAGTTCATTGATTAAAGGGAGATAATTTAGTGTTGTGATATAAGATTTAAGAGTATTGAGGTTCGAACTACCGTGCCATACTAGCCCTCCTGAGCTCAGGTTGAGCTGTGTAACGCAAGCCTTGCCACAAAAGATAATAAACCACTAGAGTAGAGAGAGAGACGGTGGGTTCAGCAGTAGTAGAGGACCGACCGCTCTCTCCCCCGTTACACTTGGTGTCGCCGGTAGAATTCGTACTTCCAACCAAGGAGTGTTGGTACCACAAATCCAGTGAAACGAACATCTCTAACTACAAAAATGGTGAAGAGGAGACAAGAACCCTCAACATCATCTAGACGAGAGGGAAGTCAAGCTGATCATGAGGAGATACAGCAGACTACAGATGATGAGATGAACAATGGAACCTTGACTGTCACTGAAGGAGAAAAAGATTATGAAACCACAGCAAATGAATTTGGGTCATCTGAGGAAGATGACATGCCAAATACTGTCAGACCACAAATCAACGTTGGAGCTGAAGTCCATATGAGAAGCAGTCCATCACTTTTAAGCATTAGGCGAGATGCAGACACGAGGTGGCCTACCCCAGTAAGGCATGTTGGAAGACCTGGATTATGGAGGAGGCTGGGAAACGCTGATCTAACAGAACACAAAACTCCTACAAGAACTTCTTCCAATGACACAGGAGACAATTTACCTGGTATTTACAATACAGTAAAAGGAGCCTTGAAAGAAATAACCAGTCAGATTGTATCAGCTATATAGACAGCCTTTGCAGGGTTCACTGATAAACAGAACTCTGACCACGCTGCTAAGAAACTAGAAAATGGTAAGTACTCCGACCGCCTTGATAGGAGCATGGCACATCAGAGGAGAAAAACCCAGTTAACACCCAGGGACCAGTATCAATCCCCCTCATCTTCAGAGGAAGAGATGCAACCAATACCTAGGAGACGGTCATTGAATGGCAGTGTCAGGACCAGAGAAATTTTCCAACCAACCAACTATCACAGGCAAGAAGTCAAATGTGAAGTTACCAGTTTTTACGGGAACGGCTGAAAATTGGGAAGTTTGGTACAACAGAGTTGAGGCTGTCGCCCATATTGAGCATTGGACCCAGGAGGAAAAACTGCGTGAAATCCTCCCAAGGCTACAACAAGGAGTACCTGGGGAGTTTGCATACGGACAGCTACCCACCTCAGTCCTAAGTAACTTCAAACGCCTACTGAAGGAGCTACAAAACGGATTTGGTGAAGTTGAGACTACGAAACTCTACATAATGCAGATTACCCGCAGAAACCAACAGCCTGGTGAATCAGCCGAGGAGTGTGCTGCTGAGCTTAAACGTTTGTATGATAAAGCTTACAAAAACAGGCATCTCAATCAGACAGGAGGATTTGTTAAAAAGGTTCCTCCTAGGACTTCGACAGAGCTGCCAACCCTTACGATTTTGGCGTAATGCGTACGAAATCGGCATCTAAAATACGCCTTACGATTTCTCGGTATTCTTCCGATTTCATTTTTTCTCGTTCAAAGTTTATAATGCCGGTATTTTCAAAGCTGGCAGTCTATAGTTTCTACATTATACCGTATTTATAATTCTAACAACGTTTGCTTGTATCATCGTTTCGGTTGTAGAAGGACAATCACATTCATATCAATGTATTAAAAGTAAACAAAATGGAAACAATCATGCCTCAGATTGCATGTCCACTTACAAAACATGTTCAGCGTCAGGGGGCGTTGGTGGTCCCTAGACCCCGCCTTACTATTTGTCATTTCAGAATGTTGGCAGAAGACAAGGATTCATATGGAATTGAAGAAGGAGCCAGAGACAATCGAGGATGCTGTATATCAGTGGTACATTACTTGGAGACCACCAAATATCCCATAATCCAGATGACAGTGACAGGAAGGAAAAGAAACCCACAAGACAGGTCAATACTTAGTCAGATCCAGGACGGTCGCGAAAGAATGATTGCATATGGCAGTAAGACGCTTAACAAATCTGAACGCAACTATTGTATTACCGACAAGGAGCTGCTTGCTGTTAAGTATTTTGTGGTATACTATCTCCAGTATCTACTGGGTAGAAAATTCCTGGTTCGTACCGACCACCAAGCTTTGATATGGTTATGCAGTTTTAAGGAACCTAAAGGAAGGATTGCTAGATGGTTGGAAATCCGGTCCATTTTTGACTTTGAAATACAACACCGTCCAGGGAACAAGCATAACAATGCTGACACCATGTATCGACATATGGAGTTGACAACTTCTGAGGGTACTGAGCATACATCCCTGAGATGTGGACCATGTGCAAAGTGTCAACGTCGAACACAAGAGATGCAGGGCTCCCTGGGTTAAGCCGAAATTAGAAATACATCACAGAGAGGAAAGACACAAACAGTGAGAACCCGCACGCAGATGGCAGAAGATACATGGACACCCTGGACAGGCGGATATTCCACTGATCAACTGAAAGAATAACAAGAGAATGATGAACGCATTGGTCGTATTTTGAGATTCAAGAGAGAGAATCATAGACCAGAGGGGGAGGAAATGGAGAAATATAGCCCAGCAACTCGACAGTATGGTCTTCCCTTGAGGAAAGGGAAGGCTTGCTGTTCAAAACATTTGTATCTAAAGATGGTACTGGGCCTCATAGCCAATTGTTAGTCCCAGGAAAACTAAAATCTGAAGTTGTGTACCTAATGCATAACTCGGTTCTGACAGGACATTTGGGGAAGAAAACTCAACAGAAGATAAAACAGAGGTTTCATTGGTACGAGATGAAAGAAGATATCTAAATCTGGATTGCAAAATGTGAGGTTTGTTCAGCAAATAAACCACTTACAAAGACCTCAAAAGCTCCTCTGGGACAGATGCAAGTTGGTGCCCCCATGTACAGAGTAGCCACAGACCTGCTTGGCCCCCTTCCGATCACACCTAGAGGTAACCGCTACATACTCACCATGACGGACTACTTCACTAAGAGGGTTGAGGTAATACCTGTGGAAGATCAGACTGCTGTTACCTGCGCACATGTTATGTTGAATGAGTTTATCTGTAGATTTGGATGCCCCTTAGCGATCCACTCAGATCAAGGTCGTTGTTTACAGAATGCAGTTTTTCAACAATTGTGTGAGCTTTTTGAAATTCGAAAAAACTCGCACAAGTCCCAGGAACCCAAAGTGTAATGGTCAGGTTGAAAGGTTCAACCGTACTCTGCTGGGAATGATCAAGTCCTAGATGCGTGGGTAACAAAGAGACTGGGGTCTCCAATTAGGTTGTCTGTCTGGGGCTTACCGTGCTACCCAGCATGAGTCAACTGGACTTACACCAAATCTTCTGATGCTGGGTAGGGAAGTGAGATTGCCTTCTGACGTGACCCAAGGAGGGTTGCCTTTGGAAATGCTAAAAGCTAATACATGTAGTAGCCCTGCTGATTATATTTTGCATGTTCGAGAGAAAATGCAACATGCACACAGAGTAGATAGGAACCATTTGGAGAAATCTTTTCAAAAGAAGAAATTTATGACTCTATGACTAAACCTAGGGTCTACAATGTTAATAATAGGGTCTGGTACCAGGAGGGCTTGCACCGAGGAGGCACTTGTCCCAATTTGCAACCTAATTATGTAGGACCCTGTTTGATAACAAAGAAACAAAGAAACTTAGCGAGCTAAACTTTGAGATTAAGCTACGTAAGGGTCGGAGTGTTGTCGTGAATCATGACAAACTAAAACCTTAGACTCAGAATGAATGACTGAACTAGCTTCTTAAAAAAAAAAACAAACAAACTTTGGTCGGATGGACATCCATAGTTGTAGGATACATGGGTGGGTAAAGGTATAAGAGAGAAATTTTACACTGTCATTTGTAGAAACATGTATTTATAACCATGCTTTTATATTCTAGAATATACTACCATGTCGAAGATGATGGGATCGAAGAGGGGGCGTGCCTACCGGTGCGTCAAGTGCCCTGACTATGTGGCGGAAAAGGGGAGGATGGAAACCCACCATTATAAGCACCATTTGACCCTAGAGGATTCTCCGTTTTATTGCAGTCTGTGTCAGTACAGCGCCAAGACCTACTCCGACCTAAGACGACACATATTAACATTTCTACCCCACGAGCGAGCAAAAATTGAGAGCATGAGGCATGGGGAATTTGTGAGTGATGAACACTATTTGAAGAGAAATGACCACCCCCATAAATTTACCATCGCTGACTATGTTCCTCTCAATAGGGAAGACTCGGCGACCCATTGGGAAGCTAAGAAGAAAACATCTACATCTACCATTGTCAAGCCGACTCCAGAGGCCCTGGCTGAGGAAGCCGGGCCATCTGCTCCCATGACATCTCCTTCCACCCCAGTCCCAGCGGTTACCGAGGATTTTCTTGAACAGCTTCTTGGAACTGCAGAAGACATGGAAATTCCAGAGGCAAAGCAAAGACGGACCAACAGAACGTGACAGCCAAAAAGACTGACGTTGGGACCCAGACCGAGAATACAGGAGACGTGACACTAAAGGAGGTGATGAGGGCAGTGGAACAGCTGCAGACCCTGGTAGCGGTCGAGATTGGAGGACTACGGAGGACCATAAGAGGACTACAGACGTCTAGACTACAGGAGACAGGATCGAGAAGGCGCCATTGACAGTAAGGATGATCGAGACTCGACCTGATGGACCAGACAGTGATGCTTAACGGTAAGATGTGCCTTGATGAGGACCAGGAATCGCGTGTGATTGTGTTAAATGGAACTTTGCTAAGTGAGATACTATTGTAGGGAATGATTGAACTTTACTTTAAGCTTTTATATGTGTACATTATAGCCAAAATTCTAATTTCAGATATTATGTCATAATATTGTAATGTATTGATGATTGTACATTGTAAGGTAAACAGTTTGACCTTAATGTGTAGATTTGACATTTTCTTTGACATGTCATTTGTGAGGACACAGATGTTTTTAAAGAGGAGGGTAGTGTAACGGTCCAGTGATTTGACATATTGGTTTTATACAGTTATTAAACCTGATTATTGTTGACATTTGTAGGAGATTTGAGATAAATTTCTATATGTGTTAAAGTAACTTGGCATTGCAGAAATATGTACTAATTTTTGCTTGCATGTAGTTGATAGGTGAATATTGACAAATTTACATGAGTTGAAATAGTGTGTGTACATGTTTTTAGTTACGTGGAAATCAGCTGATCATAGCAGTAGTAGGGTTGTGGCATTATTTTAGCTTACTTCATGTTTCAGGGACTTAAGTCTTCTGTAGTAGATAAACCATAGATTTATGGATGGAATCATCATGTTTTCTTGAAGGTTAACTTGTTTTCAGTTCATTATCAGCAGTTTATTGCCTTGTTGTAAACTGGTGGAATGTTTACGAACCTGGCGGTCGTAAATTGTAGGAGGTCGAGCCCAATTGTGAAAGTAACGATAGTTTTCGGATTTTTAGAGTTAATTGTGTTATTTGTTGTATTAAATGGAGATTACTTTACTTATTCTAATCGAAGTATGCATTCAGTGATTACTCTCATTCAGAAAAGTTGTCTTCTATGTATAGTTATTAGATTTTTCTATAGACTTCGCAGTTTACCGGAAATGTCACGAGAGATTCTCCAATATTTTTCAACTTGTCCAACAGTTTCCAACTGCTACGTCATGTTGTTGTATAAAAAGGAGTGATTCAAGGAATTTTTACTCTTCTGCTAGGTTGATTTGTATAGAGAAGACAGTGTTTTAGGGGTAAGGAATAAGTATGAGTTGGGCGTTTTAAATTTAGATTTAATAATGACTTTTTAGTTTTAGAGTAAGAAAAGCAAGGGTTATTTTAGGGATTTTTAGGAACTTTTGGAATATTTGTGGAGTTTTATAAGAAGTTTTGCTCAGTTTTAAGTGAATTTTAACTGAGAATTAGACTTGGTTAAAATTTGCTGGTTGTTTGAATTTTTGGTAAATTGTTGTTAAATTTTAGAAATACTTGAAATAGTTTAGGTAATTTATACATTTAGGTAAGGAAGCTAGTGTATTTCTATATTTTGCTACTGTTTTAACTGGAATTCAGACTTAGGAAATTTTCAGGAATTACTGGTATTTCAAATTTGGTAGGAATTAATTATGTTTAAGGGATTAAGTTTTAGTTATTGGTTTTAACTTTCATCCAGGAGGCCTGGGAGGAAGTTTTGAGAGTTGGGAGTTTTGTGAGTTGCATTGAGGTTGGTTTTAGACAGATAAGTTAGAACTAATAGGTGACAAAAGACAGACTGAGTCAGAGGTTAGAATTTAATGATTGTTCATTTGAGAAATAATTTAATAAATTGTAAAACTGTATTTTGTCTCATTTCAAGTAGAGATTTACAAGATTCTATCAAAGTGTGATTTTCCAACAAGATGGAAATTGTGGGATTTAAAAGAATAAGAACTGAGTAATGAGTATTCAAGAATTTTAGTGACTTCCTTAGGTAGTAACGAGCCTGACAAATAGAGAATAAAAGCTGAGAGATTTCGTGTATTTATAAATTTAGTGTAACTTAGAGAGCGCGGGTTAATAATAGGAGGTATAGGTTTTGGGCAGTGGTGAGTTATCCGATTTCATTGATTAAAGGGAGATGCATGTAATTTAGTGTTGTGATATAAGATTAAAGAGTATTGAGTTTTGAACCACCATGCCATACTAGCCCTCCTGAGCTCAGGTTGAGCTGTGTAACGCAAGCCTTGCCACGAAATATAAGACAACCCCTAGAAGAGAGAGACGGTGGGTCCAGTAGTAATAGAGGACCGACCGAACCCCCCCCCCCCCCCGTTACAATATGTTCTCTACTATTAGTCAAATGTTGCTCATACTTCATTCACAGAGTGCGTTTGGTCAGTGAATGTCCAGTGACCTTGAACAAAGTTTCTAGATCAAGGGTCAAGGTAAAAACATCGCCTCTCTTTTTAAAGTCTTTATTCGCTGCATAATTTCTTTCCTTTAAGTCCACTCAGCCTCTAACAAATTGACTGGAGATTGAACATTTGTGATTTTCTTTCCATATTATAATACAGGATATGCAAACAATTTTCATAGAGGATACATTTCTAAAAGATTTTTAATTGTAGTATTTTTCAGGGAGTGGTACTTTTTGTCCCCTATAATCTCAAACATCTTCAAAATAATCCCTTTTAAGCTATGTTACATTTTCATATTCATTGCTAAAAGCGGGGCCCTTTGAGATCGCCACCATCAAAATGATATCTCGTGAATTTTTTATATAAAAGGACAGGATAGGGTAACGGCCGAATCTGGTCCCTCATTTGATGTAAAAATCAGAACATTGGTCAAACTGTGATACTAGTAGTTTGTACTTAAATTAAGATGATGCTTACTTTAAAACGAGTACTAATTTAGATTCAAAGCTTACATGGAATCCACTAGAGGGTGCAGAAGTAAGACTTTTTCCAGAATTTCCTCAATTCTGGTGGAATTTCATTATATTTTGAGATATTTTTCTCTTCGGCAAACATAGAAACATAGAGCACAAGCTTGCCTATCCGAGATTTTTACACAAAAACTGCATCTTATACTAGTTTATAAGATATATATACATTTGGTTTATAGGCAAGCTATACATTTGGTTTATAGGCAAGCTTGTGCTCTATGTTTTCCGAAAAAAAAGTGCTGTAAAATCGATAAAAATTTGCATAAAAATGAAAAAAAAAATCGAAAATTGACCTTTTTCTTGAGCTCTCTGTGACTTCTGTATATTCTAAATCTTAGAACCAATACTCATGTTGTGGCAGGGGTGAAAACATGATTTTATGAATAAACTGTTGGATCATTCTGAAAGACACCCAAAATCGGGGGTCAAATAGGGGTTTTGTCTTGTCCATTACTATTTTTCGCTATGGGCTATGAATTACTTATGAGATGAAGTGTGATATTCTTGAAAAAGAAGATATGTTAAACACTTCCCTGTCACAAAAAAGTAAAATTGTTGCTAAGCATCAAATCGGCCGCAAACAAATTTCTTTCACAATTTTAAAGCGTCCATGCAAGGAAAGCATGTCAAGATATTTTAATATATTTATTTATTTTATTTTTAATAGACATAAAATCTTCTTTTTTTTTGATGAAAAAACAAAGTTTATTTATTGTAACAAAACAAAAAATAAAGTCAATAAATCTTTAAAAAACATACAGTATATATTCATGCACATGTAACGATCAATAACAATATAATAATTTTAATTAATTTCACCTCTGTCCTACATTTTGCTTAAAACAACAATGTATGCTTAGGCCATAATTATTTTTAAAAAGGTATCAATCACCCATAAAGTACAGTAAATATACAATTTTTTTTCATCATATAAACTTTATACTTATAATAACCATTTTAGCAGACCAAATTATAAAATATGTATACAATTTTAATGTTTCATCATATAAATTTATTTATAATTTTTAAAAATATATATTTTTATATCATTTAAGCGTACCAAAGGTGACAGCTAAGCTTACTGGAGATGCAGCAAAAGAGGGAAGACCCAGCACTGTCCAGCCACGGTCATTCAACGGGGAGACAACTTTCAAGATGGAGCAAAGTCATACAGCCACACATCATAGCCAGGCATTCACTTAGCCGATTAAATAACAGGCAAGGTAACTGCATATATTATATATTTATATATTTTTTTTGTTATTTATTTATACTTTTAATGATATAATGCAGCCACAGTAAGATTTAATGTAAACCACTTATAATTTTATAACAGGTAAAGCAGAGCTCAGCAGTCAACACCTTTACGCAGTCAGCTCCACAGATTGTTGAGGATTTGATGGTAGAAAAAGGCGACATCAATGCTCCTCCAGCAATTAGGCCCAAGCCATCCGACTTCGTCAGGATTTTGAACAGGGCTCGTCTCAACATGAGACCCAAGGATCCATGAGATTTGGATTTTGAGGTTTGTATAACTATGGTTTATTATTAATGTAATGCATTGTAATGAAAAAAAAAATCTACAATTAATTACAACAAATAAAAGGAACACCAAATATTTACAAATTAAAGAAATTAATTATGCCCAAATTTAATTTCAGCTTGACGGAGAATTTTTGCTCGAAGATTGTCACTTGCACCATGTACAATAATTAAAAGCATTCTTCCCGGAGATAAACGATATATCTCCAAAAATTTCTTCTTCTTCTAGACTCCCCAAAGGATTGCTTTGGTCACGAAATACTCGTGGTAGCTTATAAAAGGCATATTTCTCCTTTGACATTTGAGCATGGAAGCCATTTTTAATGCTTGAGAATGAACTTAATTTTGCTAAGTAAACTCAAATTTTTGTATGTTGCAGACCTGTTTACCCATATCGTTGTCTCTCAGTATTTTTGATTCGATTTGACCGTGAGATTTGGCATTTACCAGTAAGATTTCACATTCCATCGATTTTGCATATATTTAAAGAGAACTGCTTTTCTGATTACAAAAACATGATTAAACAACATGGACTTTGTCATTTTATAGAACCACCATGTTTTGGCAACCCGACGCGTTATGTGTATGAAATCTATTAGCAATTAAAGGGCGTGAAACTAAGACAGATCATAAAGAAAACCAACTGCTAAATACCAAACGAACGTATTCCCGATTTCCGTAGTTTTATAATGGCAAAACGTGAAAGTATTTTAGACTAAAAATCCGTACAAAATACGGCGAAATCGTAAGGGTAAACTGGTCTGAATTGTTGTTTCAAGTAGTCCTGGAAATCAGGAGTTGGGCAATTAAAAATACTCACAAATTTATATGTCTCTGAATTTCTAAAATAATGTGTATTTACCATAGGTATTTCTTACAAGTTCATCATTATAGTTAATCATATCATATGGGGAAATTATCAACTCAAATATATTTTCAGAAAATGTGAATTTAAGTACACACTATGCATTCTCTAATTGAAAATTGATCAACAAATATATTTAGCAGTTGGAAAAAAAACTACATGTTTTTAATACTTATTTGGTACTTGACGATCTTTTATATAACCCAATTCTTATAAAAATTAATAGTGCTAAAGGTTGATACGATCAATGCAAGACATCACAGATCACGTTTAATTTCGTATCATGGTATTAAACATTTATTTAAAGCCACAATTAAGGAAAGTTTTTTTCTTTCAAAATGCATTTACTGAATGAGATTAGGGTACAAATGTCCAGTGTTTGAAAGATCTTTTTGAAGAATCTTTAGTCGTTTTGAGATTTTAGAGCTTCTTTAAATTTATTGATAATTTGAAAAGTTATCCTCTCTCGCTGAGGATCGGATTTTCTTAAAGTCCTTCTCGAGAATTTTTCACTTATATGTAGACAACACCACTAAATTGCCGATGGAAAACTACACAATTTTGTCCTATGCTCGGCACTTACGGCCACTAAGCAGTGAGGGATCATTTTCGTCACAGCACCTACGGCGACATGGGGCCTTGATTTATACGGCCTCTTCAGATTGACGGGTCTCCAAGCCTCACATTGGGATTCAGCCTGCGACGTAAGGATTAACTTCAGGCCTCGCGCCTCTTCAGCAGACGCTCGAACCACTGTGCCACTCCGGCGACAATTTCCAAAAACCAAGCACTAATTTATGTATATATAGGGCTTGACTAAGACACAGTTCATTGTAATCAGTCGACTCCGGTGTAGACGGACGTATGCTATACAACACTAGGTAGCGACAAAAACAACTGATACTTCGTCTGATGTAGGATAGAAAGATACCCAAAACCTTAAAATATAGTTGTACAGGTCAGTGCAGTATACATACAAACACAAATACTGTAAAATTACATATTTTCGTGCGTTCAAATTCTCGAGGTTTAAGAAAAAAAAAAGTTTGTGGTTTGTGAGGATTTTAATTCGTGGTTAGAAAATGTTAAGTAGTAATACATATGAAATTTTATATTTCATGGTGGGCATCAATTGATGGGTCTTTCAATACCTCGGAAAACAACGAAAATTAGTGATTTCACAGTACACGTAACATTAATAAGATGTAAAGAGAGGCAATGCAAGATAACCAGCAAGAACACGGGTCACCATTCCACGCCGATACCCATGACAATAAAGCAGTCAAGTGAAAAGAATGCAAAGGCTATACCCTGGTGATGAAGTCGTGTAGATAATGATATCAATCAAAGTACTCAGAAGTACAGAGAGCCGGGCTCATTTACAGAGTAGAATGAATTTCTTACATGAATCACGTTTATATTCTGATGAAAAAATTATTTTAAAACTATCAATATAAATGATAAGACACTGACAGTGAGTTTTGCAACCCTAATACCACGGTCCGATTTTGTCAGAATCAGAATTAATCTGGTACCGCAGCTGAATGTAAACAAACAGGCCAGTCTGGTTCCCTCTCCTGCTTTACCTCGTATGTGTAGAGAACTACGGTAACACTGATTATCAAAAATCCTTACGCTAATGAACTATGTTCTTTGACTTATGAAGTTTTCAAAGTCATTACTACTAATGTTTATTTTATATAGATAAAACAGTTTTATTTCTGTTGCTTTATTTGGCGTTTGTATTATCTCAGTAAGAACTATATTTTTGCACGTAACTTTAAAATGGCGACCATGGGGTTAACATCCTGCCTTGAACAGGATCACATAAGCCGGCAATTGCTCTTTGAGCAATAAGCCCGGCTAAAAATGGCGTATGCCTATTTACGAGTCGTGTTCAGCTTTAAAATTTTCCACATAAAAGTAACAAGTCAGAATAACTACAAAACATTTTTGATCCCTGTATCTATTTTGGGCAACAGCTCATTTGCAAATTTATCGAAAAATCACAGAAAATTTAAAGGAAAACCACGTTACTTATTTTTTCTTTTAATAAAAAAAAATATACCGTTACCTAATAATAAATAAGGTACCCATCAGTACCATCTTGGATTTGTCAAGGCCAAGTCACATCAGCTCGAATCTTCGCTCGAAACGGAATGACAAGATTAGGTTGCGATCCTCTTCGTGTAGGTCAAGTCCTTCAACATCTAAACTTGCGACCTATTCAATTATATTCCGTTTGCAATTAATTCAAATCTCTCCTCGTTATCTATCTACTGCTTAAGATATGCGACAAAAGGCTAAAGAGGGCCGGGAGTTTAATGGGAATTCCCTGCATAAATATGATTGATTAACATATTGTGTGAAATCTTCGCGAGAAAACTTCACATCATGCTTACCAACGAACAGTTGAGAGCATTTAATCTTATAGAAAGTGGACATACTGTAAATGTCTTATATTTGGCGTGTACGATATTTGGCGGAAATTGATTTTTGAATTTAATTTAGCGCAATTAATCATTTCCGTATACATGAGTATATGTGCAAGACATTTAGCGTTGTACTTGAATTAGCGGACGTTTCTTTCCGCCAAAGACGCTGAAAAGAATACACAGTCAAATGCAATACGCTTACAATAGTTGTGTGATTTTGGGGCAGACGGGGACTGGGAAATCGTTTCTAATTAAGGAAACGCTCAAGAAAATCAAAGGCAAATATGTTTGTATGCACCCCTTAGATGTAACTTCTTTTTAATTTTTGCTATGAGACGTTTAGTGTGTAATATTACATTGTGCATTATTCAAGAAATGTGTATATACCATAATCTGCTACAATTTCACGTCTTTCAAATAACAGTCCATTGTCCTTTTTCAAGATTCATTAGTATTTCTTCAATATTTAAAGTTTAAAAAAATATTTTAAATCTTCTATTTTTTAACAGGAATAACTGACCTATACAATTCAAATAACATTGGTTTGCTTATCCCCCCCCCCCTCATGCGCGGATCTAAAGGGGGGTCAGGGGGTCAGGACCCCCCCCCCCCTGGAATTTACCAGGTTAAAAAATGTATAAAGTAAAACAAGAAAACAGTTACCATGGACCCCCCCTGGAAAACGCTGCCCCCCCCCCCCCCCCCCGGTAAACGCGAATATGTGTGAAATGGGTATGAAAAGTGAAAGATTTGAGGCAATAGAAGTAACAACTACCCTCCCCCAACGAAAAAGGTTTTTGGACATTGGGCGAGTTTGTTTGTTTTTTTTTTTGTTCTTTTGTTTTTTGCTTGTTAAGAAATTTCTGGGATTGGATTTTTTCTTGACCGGGGTGGAAACCCCCCCCCCCCCCCCCCCCTGGAAAAAATATCTGGATCCGCGCCTGCCCCTTACCAAATTTACCCTGGAGTTGAATAGTATACGACCCTTAAGTTGTTAGAACTCTTCGCTATTTTTCAATTTTGGTTGAAAATGACAGAAAAACAACGTGGAAGATGAATGACACAACATAATTTATGATTTTTCAAATACTTCTATAAAATGTGGTGCATTACTTCACTATTATAGTGAAAAAAAAGATTGATTATATAACTGACTGTGTAAAAGACACAAATGAAAGTGATTCATTCCCGTTCGCAGGAATTCCAGTAAGAATACACAAATAGTTTTTTCTTCTCATATGACCTCCTAAATGCTAATTTTGACGTCATAAACTTGTGCATTTTCCGGAATTTTATTTAAAAATTGCAGAAAACATCAATTTTCAATGAAATTTTCTTTCAGAAAACATACTCTGCCACCGTCGCCCACAAAGATTTTTATGTAATTTTTCAAAGCAGATTACACAATATATCTAAAAATTAGAGCGGGCGACAGTGGCAGACACTATTCTGTAAAGGAAAAATAAGCTTAAAATGAGGCATTCTGAGGCTTTTCTGCATTTAACTAAGAAATAACCAATTTGAAATTAATGACGTCATATTTCCAGAAAGACCTATTTCATGCCATATTCTTTTATGTTTATCATCTTCATCTACTTAGCTCTTGTTAAAGCCAATTTCGTAACTTTTTATGAACATAATATTTTAGGCCACAAGAAAGCCCAAACCGTCCCTTCTTCCTGCAATAGCTACATGTAGAACGTAGAGGTAAAATCTCCGAAGGACTTCTTATTTTGTACAGAAGCGGTATTTTTACAATTGATGACTCTTGTTCAAATCTATATGCCCTAAACATCGGAATGAGCTGGATATTCATTGGAAAGACAGAATTAATACTTGTCAATTTTTGGGCGCGGTCATACCAAAGACATTAAAGAAAAAGCTAGTAGAGGTGCACAACCAACCACATGCAAGCAACACTGGATGCATACGAGGGAAACTATTACAGTTGGAACTGGTAAGAAAATCAAAGTTCATTTATGAATCAAGATTAGAAAATGTAATAAGTTGTTGTAGAAAAAGATGCAATGCTTCGTTAATAATCAGATGATTATTAATGGTTGTGTGATAAAATGCCATGGGATAGGATGGCTCACTACAGTATAGCCTGTTATTACAGTAGGCAACTTTTTATATATTTTTTAATATAGAATGAGAGAGAGAGAGTACACTGTACATGAATACATTCATGAATATCTCATAGTAGGCATATGTGACATGTTTCTGCGAGGTACAAGGTAAACTGCCACACACATTTTCATGAAGTGTGCCAAGGATACACATACTTGAAGTCCAATCACATTTACAGTCGCCCGCGTGGCGCAGTGGTTAGAACGTCGGCTCTAGAGTCGCGAAGTAAAGAGTCAATCCATTATGTCGCTGGCTTGAATACCGCTGTGGGACGTGGGGACTGGTCCTTCGTATAAAACTGTATAATAGCCCGAAATGCCGAGTTATGACAAAACTTAGCTCTCCACCGGCAAGTGGCGGCGTCTCCATCTAAGTAAAACATTCTCGAGAGGGGCGTTAAACAACATACAGTCATACAGTCAATCACATTTACATGATTTATTTACTCTTTTGTGGTCAATCTGTGGTATATCGGTGAATAAAAATACATAATTACTACTTTTTTCCTGTAACATTATGTACATGTACATATGTACCACCTTTACATATTTATTGGGTAGCATCTGATTAATGATTTCTGAATGCAATATGACTCTACCCAGTGTTCATGTTACGCTCCACTAGTACCTCTGTCCATGTCTTACACGTACACGTACATGTAGTACGAAAAATCAATTTCTGAAATCAAAAGTGAGTTGGAGCTATAGAATGTTGTAGGTAAATAGTTTTGGCAACTATTTCAGCATGGACAAAAAGCAGAACACTATTCCACAAAAGGGCTTTTTACCGAAAAAAGTATTAGGTTTATTTGTCATATTCTAATATATAAAAAAAATTACAGAGGTGTAATTCTTTCTAAAACATTCTCCCTATAGGCTAGCTGTGCTACTTGTAGGAATATGAGATCTAATTACACTTTATTTCTTTTGCTGATGACAATAAACAAGTGGTTGTAATTAAATATAACCATAATTTTCCGTGTTTTATTTTAACAAAAAATTCATCCACTTGGTTTAACATGTTAATTATATATTACCGTGTTGTTATGATTAAGATCTGAAGAATTTTAATGTCTCCAATGTGGCGAAGTGATTAGAGCGTCTGCTCTAGATTCGCTAAGTAAGGAACTGATCCTACGTTGCGGGTTCAAATCCAACTGTGGGACGTGGAAACCGGTCCTTCGGATGAGACCGAATAAACCGAGGTCCCGTGTTACGGTAGGTGGTGGCACGGAAAAGATCCCTCCCTGCTAAATGGCCCTGAGAGCCGATTATAGGGCAACATTCGTAGCTCTCCACCTGCAAGTAGTTGCGTCTCTATCAAGAAAAAAAATTCTCGAGAGGAACGTTAAACAGCAACCAATCAATCGGTCAAAAATTATTAATTTTATTTAAATTTTTTTTGTGGGTACAAAGAATTAAATACGGTTGTTGCATATATCGGCCTAGTAAATTTGCAAAAAACAAACAGTAATATTATCAGGTATATGATGCTTATTTATTTTCTATACCCTCGGGTCTCTCCAACCACGGTATTAAAATGGCGCCAAAACGTCACACATATACTACGTACATTTCAAAACCTTTCCGTGTACCGATAATTCCACTAAATATTGCAATTTTTATGATTTTGATTGCAATTTTCACTATGGCCGCAACGAACGCGATTCATGAGACTTATATATGTTTTTGATATAACTGAAATGTATTAATTTATAATGATCCCATCAATCGCGTTTGCTGCGGCCAACACTAAAATTAAAGTTTTGGTTATTCCGGATTCCAATAAAAAGCAAGTTACAGTAATATTCTTACTTCAGAAATCGTATCGTCCTTTTCATTTTGCGATTAAATGAAATATAATTTTTAATCATAAATTATTAACATACATTATGTAACAATAAGAGTGAAATTGCCTTTGAAAAAATAACGCTTATTACGGATTTTTTTCAACAACACCAGTTTGGTTTGTTTCGTTATCTACAAAAAGCGTCCGTGACAACATAGATGTAAATTATGACGAACAGTCTAGAGTCTGCAAGCTGCATTTAAACCAGAAGAAAATGACCAGGTAATGATTTAATACATAATTGCATAATATGGGAGTTAAAATTTGGCAAGTTGTTGTTAAGAAGACATCGACATCATGGTTATGTCGTCTGATAATGTCGCACAAGTTAGTGTAATGAAAATGACGTCAGCGAACATTCGCATCATATAATTGGAGCAATAATGCCCAAAATAAGTAAAGTAGATTATGATTAACCCTTACATTCGTTCATATTAGTGATGTGAAATGTTTTGATAATCGAAAATTTAAGAGCTATAATAAATTTCTTGCGCATCAAAGTAGACCTAAAATATTTTATAAGAAAATGTATGAATCCTGAATGGCTGAATGGTTATAGTAGGTAGGTAATGCTACGTTTACACTATGTTCCCGGCGGCCACGGCAGCCCCGTTTGCCCGAAACGTAGTGCGCCGTGAGATTTTGGTTATTTTCCCCTCTATATCCAAGTCTTGACAAGTTCTTTTGCGGTCTTCTACGGTCTTCTATGGAATCCGTGATGGGCCGTAGGAAGAAGTTGCCGTGGAGTGCCGGAGGCTCCACGGCGCACTACGGTTCTGCCACGTATGCCAGCACGTTCCCCCCAGGCCTCTTACGTTCTGATAGGTCCCCTCTCGTTTCTCGCGTTCTTATGAAGTTCGTATACGTTTCTCACGTTCTGTCAAGTCTTTCTACGTATGAAACATGGACGCCGGGAAATTATGGATGATGTTTTTACCAGAGAAGGTCTCCTAACCAGAAACAATCATTGTATCATGACCCTTCGAAGATAAAGCATCATGAATTCCCAAGACGAAGATTTTATTTTCGCGTGTTTGCTGGGTGCATACCTAAAATCACGTCGTCAAAATGAAGAGAACCAGCAGCAGTTACAGAGAGGAAAGGCAGGAGTGCAGCAACTAGGAATGAGACGAATAAGACGAATGAAACTTCTCTGCAGTTCCCCGCTTTTATATGCTTCCTCTCAGACCGCGTGCGCCGTGTCAGACCGTAGTAGAACGCAACGCACCGGGACCATAAACCGTAACATGCCGGGACGAACAGCGATTGAACGCGAGGAAACGGCTACCATACACCCTAGTTTGCCGTGAGGACCGTGATGAAACGTGGCAGAACGTGATAAAACGGACAACAACCGTGAACTAGCCGTGACAGAACGCGGACTAAACTCAGCAAAACGTCTCAAAACGTGAATGGACCGTGAGATGAATGGAAATATACATTCTCCCGTCCCACTGCGGACTGCCTCCAAGTTCTGTTACGGTCTATTACGTGCTGTCGCGTTTTGTTGCGTTTATTCCGTTTTACTACGACCTACTAAGTTTCACATCTGCAACGTGGCCGCCGTGGCAAATTTTTTGACAGTTTAAAAATCTGGCACGGCATCCACGGCAATCGCGATGAGTTACGTTTGCCCATCCCGTTGCCCTAAGTTTTCTCACGCCCGTCCCGTTTTTTCCACGGTGGCCTGAAACGTGATTGCCGTGGCTGCCGGGAACATAGTGTAAACGTAGCATAACCGCGCGGAAGGTTGTGAGTTCGAATCTCACTCGGGGAGTAATTTTTTTTTATTTATAAATGTATATTTCAAAAATCTTTTACTAGAAATTAAAAAAAAATCTGTTTATTTATTTATTTCCAAATGTAGAATTGTATATGCATATTTTATAATAATATAACATTTTACAGAAAAGAAATATCACAAGAAGAGAGTTAAATTGATAAATGGATGGGATTAACTACTGACACTAAATCAGGTAAGGGTGTAATGTATAAATTAAAGGTATACCGGGGTATGTCTTCCATTAATATATTTTAATGAAATGATTTTGGTGAGAGCTTTTGATAGAAAAAATAAATACAGTGCTCTTTATTTTTTTTAAGATTAATTACAATGTAAAAATATATATATATATATTTGGTGTAAAAAATAACGATAAAAGACAATTTTTTTTCTACTTTACATATATATCTGGCGATGATGATGGCTCTTAAGATTTTTGTTACTTTTAAATTTATTTTCAAGGTTTTCTTTTGAGATTCACAAATGTGTTGCAAGGTGGAGTAATTAATTTTGTCTGTACATTAATACAGGATGCCAGGAACAGGACCTAAATCATCTCCCTGTATTCTGTGTAATAAGAGGACTACACCAAACGACAGGTACAAAATAAAACCTAAACATACTTCAATATTAGAAAGAAAGTATTTACAAAAGGTAAAAGAAGAAGAGGTTCTGTGTAGGAAGTGCAGATATATGTGTGAATCGCAATTACCAACTTCTGAAAGTATCTCCAGTACTCAGGAAAGTGAACCAAATAAAAGAATGAAAATGTCTGTGACTGCAAGTCCACCTTCTGTGACTCTTAGCATCCCCAGCACATCAAAGAGCCATGCGAATTGTCTTATATGTAAAAAGCCAGGTCCAAAGCTTATAGGGTGACTCAGTATGCCCGTGTCAGAGCTTTCTTACGGAAAAAAATGTTTGTTCCTGCCGGCTCTAGATGTTGCCCAAAACATATTGCAGATAAAGAGTTTACTGACGATGCACTACAACAAATGCAGCAAACAAACCCTGACACAAATATCAACAGGACATCCATTGTAGAACTGCTCCAACAAACTAGGGAATTCGCTCTACGGAATGAAAGTATTAGACTCAACTTTGATGACGCCAAGAGTATGGATAACGAAGATTATTATAATCTTACTGGGTTGACGAAAGACCAGTTTGATGAGCTGCTCTCATACCTGAAAGACGTTGACATAAGGGCAACCAAGACCAGAAGTGTGAGGACTTGTATTGCTATTCTATTAACCAAATTGCGTTGTGGAATGAGCAATCATTTGCTTGGAACTCTCTTTGGCATGCAAAAATGGCAGGTGATTTCTTTAATTTACAAATAATCTACATTGTAGTTCTTTGTAATCTCTTTAAAAAAATAATAGTATAGATCTGTGTTTTCTTTTCTAGATAAGGCGTGCTGTATTGACAGCAAAACATGCTCTGATGTTGAACTTTGTTCCACATCATTTGGGATTTTCCCACATTACCCGGGAGGACGTTAAAGAAAACCACACCCGTCCACTTGCAAAAGAGCTGCTCTGTACTGTAACTGAAAATCCAGTAATACTAGTACTTGATGGGACATATATATACCTACAAAAAAGTGGTAATTTTACATTCTCAAGAAGATCATTTAGTACTCATAAACACAGGCCGTTGATTAAACCTATGATAGTGGTTACTACATCGGGGTACGTTGTTTCAGTGCTTGGGCCATACCTAGCCGACTCCAAGAATTCAGATGCTAAGATTTTGACGCATATGATAGAAACCAACGTAGAGGAAATTAAAGATTGGATAAAGGAGGAAGACATATTCATTGTCGATAGAGGGTTTAGGGATGCGGAAACTCTACTCAACGACATTGGAATTCATGTTGAAATGCCTTCCTTTCTACCACGTGGAACAAAGCAACACACAACAGAAGAGTCTAATGCAACACGTTTAGTTACAAAAGTAAGATAACTATTGAAGAAACTCAAGATCAAAAGCATAATTATTTTTAAAATGTATATAAGATGTAATTTTCAGAAGTATTTCAATTGTGTTCTGATTAAATAAATGAAAAAGAACTGTAAATCAAAGTAAATCAATTAAGATCAACATTTGTTTTTTAGCTACGATGGGTCGTCGAAAGTGTTAATGGTAGAATCAAAACCTGGAATTACTTGGACAGAACCATTCCCATTAGCCAGATACCACACATCGGAGACTATGTTCGGATCATTAGTGCCATCTGCAATAAATTCAGGCCTGATGTTAGTACAGGATTAGAGAGTGACTTGTCGACAGCTGCGAAGATGCGTTTTCTCTCCAAGGAAGTCAATGTACTCAAGGAATATGTAGAGACAAATGGTAAATTGCTGCTGTAACTCAATATAAGAGCATTACATCAATGTAATTTCTAGTCTATTATTACTCCCCTGCCGGTGAAACCGGAGGTGATTACAGGTCAAGATTGTACTTCGTTCCACTTCATTGATAGGGGTTTCCTATCGTTATTTTTTTTTCTAAACGCTTGCAAATATTAAGCTGAATTTTTAGTAGGTGTGCATCTTGATGAGTTATAAATCAGATTTGCATTTCATTCCGCTTCAATGATTTTTTACAGAGTTATGGCATTTTCATTTTTTAACGGGGACCAGATTTTACATGCCGATAGGGGACTATTGCTTATGCAGTGCTCTCAGAATGCTTGTTTTATAATATCTTGATAAATTATGAATTTCTAAATTTATTACAACTAATTATGAGTAACATGCTTTTTTAAATGTAGGTTTAGACAAAAGGGAAGTAAGGTGGCGGAAGATTGACGCCAGCGACACAAGCATTGCATTTCCGCAACTGTCGGAAGAAGAAATACGTGAATTAACAATGGGGGTATATCAGATAAAACTAGCTAAATCCTATGCTCAGGAACATCTGGATAAAGATGGCAACTATGAAATTTACGTCAACAATGACCATGATGGAATTCTACGTGCAAAACTTCAAAGCAGGCATATATCGGCAAAAAAGTATTTATTGTGGATTGGGTTTGATGAGATAAATATAAAATCATGGTTTTGCAAATGCAAAATAGGGTCAAGAGTGGTGGGAATGTGCTCCCACATCACTAGTGTTAGATGGTTTTTATCCTTTGCAAGGCACAGAGAAAACCCATCCAGGTGTAACAGCAAAAACCAGAAGGATGGGCACTCAAAAGAGCCAAATTCGGGGAGATTTAGTTCAAAGTGAGGGAATTCCTGTACAATATATATGTAAATTGCGAAAAACAGCAAGAAGACCAAAATGTTACAAGATTGCTGCAAACCGGAGAGTTCGAAGGAATGATGATGGCTTGAAACAGTTCAGCAGAGATGAATGGTTAACTTCGTCAGATCAGGAGTCTGTTCGCTAGTTCTGTGAGATAAGAATCAAAACCATTAGAAATTTCGTTCATTAAACTTGATCCCAATATTATGAAAAATTAGTATTCGGAAAACACTTTGCATGAATGGAAAATGCTGATTTTTGTTCATGCAAATGTATGATATTTATTAGAAGTAATGTAGCTCATCTTGAGTGATCTTTTGGTACATGTTGTCTTTTAAAGCCGCCTATGTAAACTAAAGTCACCTATTGCTATCTGTTATTGTCCGATATCGTTTGTCGGTCGTAAACTTTTGAACATTTTTAGCATCTGTGGAACAACTGAACTTAATGCGGTATACAGCATATATGGGTAAAGGGGAACTTTTTTTTTCAGAATTTCATTGTCCCTGCCCCCCTAGGACCTGAGGGGTGGGGCTTAAACCACCAAAAGGGATGGCGCTTCCTACAGCTGCCATGTTCGATGATGGAAAATTATTTTGGCTTTTTTTTCACTTGCAACGTTATGAAGTCCCTCTACAAATTTCATCAGATGCGACAGCCTCCGATTTGGACACTTTTGCATGGTTTTCTAGCTGACTGGCTCTTAAACTAATGTCTAAGAAATGTCCATTCTAGTTACCATGGCAACGATTATGAATTTGAGGAAATATTTTTCGCATGAGCTTAGTTTTATTGAAATCAGATCAAAACTAAAGGAGAAGTTATGTTTGAAAGGAATCTCAGGGAATCTTTTTTTTTTAGTATCCATAGCTACACTGTTCAAAGTAATTAAAAACTGGTTATGAATCTTTTTTTAGTCGACTTGTGTGTCGAGTATAATTCTAAAATCAGAACAAAACTGTCGGAGGAGTTGCATTTTATAATGTTTTTTTTTACATTCAGGCAGACGGACGGACAGCTTACTATTGCATAAGCTCTTTTGGTCTCTAACGAGAAAGAGCTAAAAACAGTGTTAGAATTTTTATTTTTCTCAACTTTTCATTACTACTGCTAACTAGGTTCTAGATTTAGGATTTCGGTAAATTCTCAGACTTAAAATTTGTTTTTGACGACGGACCCAGTATTTTCAGAGTTCTTTGTTTGCTCTGCTCAAGAATTTTAGTGTTTCAATTGATTTTGGACCCCCCAAAAAATTCACAGATCAAAATTTCAAAGTTAATTTTAAAAACACCTTAGTTAATGCTGGTATGTATACTCGCAAAACCTGCACTTGTATTTATCATACGAACGACTAATAAACCAATGATTTACGACATAAACAAAACAATTTTCAGTTCCAATCATGTATATCTTGTTTACGTATCACATTTTGTATTCTACATTGCCGCACGCTTTTATGACCATTCACTACTGTCTCGTATGCATATTCTTTTCAAATCGTCTCGTAAATTCAAGAAAATATATTTTAAACATTATTGCAAAGCCCTACGTGAAGTACTAGGCTGAATTTAATGCTACTGTTGACTTTAACTAAAAATGTTGATGTTTATGTTAGATGTTAAATGTGTTACTTAATAATTCCATCAAATTACCGAGTATTTATTTACTTAAATTTGCACAAGAGTGTAAGGAAGGTTTTAATGTCGTGGAGTTTCTTTTGAATCAACAAAGGTATGTTGCGTGTTTTTTTATAAACAGAAAAGAAACTATTTTACAGATACCTTTATATATATATATAAGTAATTTTATCAAATGTTATTTTTCACAAATTGCAAAAGTTGAGAATATCTGAAATAGGCCTACACAGGACTTGAGATCCCTTTATTTTAAGGAAGCTTGAAAACTAGCTGTGTCATATACAATTTAAATTAGTCAAACTTTTATCTTCTCATCCATGGATCTGTTATCTCGGGTTTATTATATTTCCTTATTAATGCAGATTATTTTTGTCAGTCCCTTTGTGTGTTTACTATGCGACTTTCCTATTTTCATATTCTTCTTTAACAGGAAGAAGACAAAGATGTTCTCTAAGATACAAACCATATTGTTTCTAACATGTTTTGCTTTTGCTATCTTTCCTGGAGGTAATCTTTTTATCATTCAAGAAATGTCATTTTTAATAGGCAATCTATATATTATAAAAATGAAAAAAAAAATGTTTTTTTACGTATAGCGCCCCTTCCATGTATTTTTCATATTGTAAATTGAAGCAAGACGCAAGTTTAGAGATTTTAAGTTTTCTTGTTGCCCTTGGGTCGCAGTGAGTAGGGCGCTAACTCTAGAGTCGTGGAGTAAAGGAACTGATCCTCACGATGTAGTGCGTTAAAATCGATTCTAAGGGCCATATTAACCGATTCTCGTGTTGCAGTAGGAGTTGGCACGAATCCCACTTCTCAATGGTCCTGAATGCCGACTATAGGTGTACACATTCAGCCCTCCACCGGCAAGTGATTGCGCCTCCATACAAATGAAAAATTCTCGAGAGGATTTTAACCTACCAAAATAACTATAACTAATCGGTATTTATTTCAGCGATTTTTTAAATTACAGTAACCTCGAAAGTGGCGAAAAATTGCTAACGATTTGTAATACAATATATTAGCAATCTTGACGCCTTCGCTTTAATTCCATAATTGAATCCTGGATAGAATTTCTACTGAAACGGTGTTATTTGTTTTATATTTTAGGATCCAATGCCCTCGACTGCTCAGATGATGAGTTACAAAACTGTAACAGAGCTAGCTATGAGTTACACGCCATGGGTATGAAATCACAGATTTGCAGGTATACTTTTCTCTTTACCTATGAAGGAAGATTATACCCGCTTCCTCAGAATCTTAAGTAAATTCCTTAATACCTTTTTTCCCCCTTGGTATCCATTTCTCAAACTTTGCACCCGATATTATCTAAATTATTTATTATCAGAAAAGTGTATTTGAATCCGAATCGTTGTATTGTTGTTTAATTTTAGTGAACAATTTTATTCGAACTAAATGTGATAAACGTTATTGAAAACGCATCAAAAACGTGAGGTCGCTACCATTTTCCGCCCAAAAGGCTGATAATTTTGTGGGCACAATAACGATAATTGACTGTGTATTATATGACTGTGACTGATATCGTTTCTAAACAATACAGCATGCAGCCTGAAACATGGTCAAATCTGAGGTTACCAAATTTACACGTTCAGCTTTGGCTTCAGATTTGCGTTGCATCGGATCGCCTTCGTAACGCAGTGGTTAGAGTGTCTGCTAAATAGTCGAGGAGTTGATCCTAACGTCGCGGATTCTAAGTCCACTGTGCGGCGTGGAGACCTGTCCTTAGGATGAGACTTTTTGAGTCTCGTTTTAGTGATCATTTCGTTCTATAGTCAATACAATGATGTCAGCAAATATAACTTATCATTGAGTCAAATACTACCTTACGATTTAATTTATTGATTGGCCATTATTTACAAACTGAATTGTCCAGAATTTTTCCCGTTATATCCCGATCATGACAAGGAGCACACGGCGGCTGTGCCCTATCGGCAGAGGATGCTCACTCCTCCATGGCATCTTACCTAAACTCTGATGTTGTTGAGGACCATTTTTGCTTTGCTGTTATAGGGAATTGTTAATTTGGCTTTTGAGTTTGAATACTCGTTATATCCAAATATTTCACCGTAAAAAGCGAGGTCCACTGTCGCACTTTTTGCACAAAACGACCCCATACTTCTCGATGTGTCTGAGTGCCAAGTATATGTAAAAATGTAGCCCTCCCCTAACAAAAAAATACTATAGTAAACTATAGTTTACTATAGTAAATCAAAGTTCCAAAGTTTTCACGATAGTAAATCAAAGTTCCAAAGTTTTCACCATAGTAAATCAAAGTTCCCTAGTTTCTACATTAGTAAATCAAAGTTCCAAAGTTTTCACCATAGTAAATCAAAGTTCCAAAGTTTTCACCACAATAAATCAAAGTTCCAAAAGTTTTCACCATAGTAAATCAAAGTTCCAGAGTTTTTACTATAGTAAATCAAAGTTCCAGAGTTTTTACTATAGTAAATCAAAGTTCCAAAGTTTTCACCACAATAAATCCAAGTTCCAAAGTTTTCACCATAGTAAATCAAAGTTCAAAAGTTATCACTTTGGTACTATAGTTAACTATAGTTTACTATAGTATTGTTTTATTAGGTCCAGCTGTAAATGTTTGTGACTCCATATGTATGAAAAGATTTTTGTTTCGTCTGAATCTTCACTCTACTGAATTAAAATGAGTGCCACCTCCATGGTAGCGGTAGGCTCAGATATACAAATATAATGAAAGAAAGATTATCTGTGTATAATTACGAACTTTTATTTGTTTTTACAGTACCACCAGCAGAAAAATGAAGTGTATAAAATCAGTAACTGATTACTGCAACTCAAAACCCATAGCACCTGCCCTGGTTATCAGCAAAGGAATAACTTCTACGGATCTGTTGAAAGAACAGCGAAAGAAGTGGGGATGTGGTAAGCGATAAAGGATAGCTTGATTCAACACATGTAATAGGAAGATCATATTAAGAATTATCTAAATCTAAATTAATTTTTTGTTAAAAATTATTAATAAGTTAGATTAAATGTTTTATTTCAGATAATACAAATGGAGGAGAGAACCTAAAGACTTGTCTAATAGTAATTGCTGTAACATGCCTGTCTGTCTTCAAAATTTATTATTAATAACCATATATCAAAAACCTTGTAAATGAAAAGAAAGTAAATTAAACATGTTGAGAAATGAGTAATTTATTCGAATGAAGGATTTGGAGATAACGAGCAGTATTCAACATCAAAGTCCATCAAAGTTTTGGACCTCCAAAACATCGGAGATGGAATCAGTTGTCATGGAGGAGTGAGCATCCGCTGCTGACCGGTCACACCCGCCGTGTGCCCCTTGTCATAATCGAAAAATATCGGAAAAATCTGTCGTCAATTCAGGCATAAATAATGGACTAAGAATAAATATGAAAAACGTCAGTCAGCATTTAACTCAATGATAATTTACATTTGCTGCCGAAGTCATTATATCTGCTAAAAAACTTACGAAAAGATGACTTGAAACGAGACTGCTGATAATCTTGTTTCATGAACTTGTTTGTCAATAATTTACCTCGTTTTAGAAATTGTTCATGCTCTTGCTCATCGAATCAACTGAGATATATAAATGCAGGTGACGAAGGTATCTTGCTGCATAATGAAGGGAAGTTTAAGAAAAAGTTGAAGTCGTCACGTTTATCATACATTGAACAGCTTGATTGTTAGGTTACCATTAACGTCCTTTTGAAGCAGAATATCCAAGTATGAAACAGATGTCTCAGACTTTGTGTTATCTTTTATTTCAAGTTCACTGGGATATATTGTATCGACATAGTAATGGAAATAGCCATTGTTTACTGACGATACGTCCTCTTCCCATTAAGCCACGAGTTTTTCGATGTCTTTACTTGTAAAGTCGACCATTATTATTTACCATGTGCTTTTAAGTAATGATAAAAATAGGATGACCCCTAGTGTCGTTACATTTCATTGGTTGAAAGTGATAAGTAAGTTAAGACTTGTAATAGGAAATAGAGCATTGCTCTATTCTTAATACAGTTTTATAAGATTCGAAAAATCTTATGATACACTGTATTAAGAGTGTATACACAGTAAGATTTTGTATTATAATACAAATCTTATAATACAAATCTTACCGTGTATACCGACCTTAAGGCCATCTTTAAAATAACGTTTGGTACCCCTCTTCCGACTCAGGATAAAATTATTGTTTCGGTACTTTGATAATTCTATCATACATGTATGTCACCGGGTTCACAGGTGCGTGAAATCAGTTGATATCTATGGTCTCAATAGCTAAGTGGTGAGAAGAGCACTGGCACGCTACGCCAGAGCAAATATGTTCGATCTTGATTGAAGAATTGATTTTTCACCACTTTGTTCTTGATTTGGAATGTCTGTATTCCTTTAAAGTTATTTTTTCCACTTTTTAGCTGTGAATTTCTATCTTTGATATCATACACCTGTTGCATCTCTCTGTGTTCTTATCCATATATGTCTTGGCAACTTTGTAAGCAAAATCCAAACGCTTTTTGAGTTTACTCACATGAGCTTCCCTATTCCTTGGCTTCTCCAACAACTTGTCTATTCCCAAGTAAACATTTATGGCGAGTTTGTCGTGGCAGCCAAACATCAAATAGTAAGACGAATATCCTGTCGTATCATGCTTCGTAGCGTGTATGTCTGCACTTGGGGATTTAATATTTCCAACCTTTCTTGTTCAACTTATTTGATAAACGGACAAACAAACAAAAATCTTCACAGACATCATGCGGAGGAGATATATTTTATTAACCGTTAGTTATTGTCAATCCTACTGTATTAGGAAAAGTGTTCTTTGATTTCAATTTCTGTATTGTGTGCATAACTATTCCTCGCTATCTCCAACTCCTGTAAGAGGCATCACAACCTATCATTTTCTTCATGAGATTGATATTTACAGTCACATGAAACACTTTCTTTTTGGTAAGCTTTGCATTAGTTTTAACTAAAGCACACAAGGACCCTTTCTCTACGCAATGTATCAAGTGCTGTCTAAGGAATGGTGCATCAAAATTGAAGAGGTTATGACCTTGATTGTAACTAAAACAGAACTGCATTTGCAAACAAATTTCATGTACAATCAACGCTGTTTGTTTGTTGTTGGATTTGTGGGATGCAGACTGTCATTTTGTGAAACTTGCTGCCGTGCATTCTAGCCAGCTGTATTTGCAGGAATGTGCTGATTTTCCCGTTGCATTAGCTGTCAAGAGCATGTTTTTGCCCATTCAATTTCATATAAGCTACCCAGTGGAATTTTCCGTTATGGTAGATCTAGACGGCAATACACATAACGTTTTGGAGTCCGTATTTCCATTGGGTTTCTTTGTCTTCCCATAATGGAGTTCTTTTCGTCTGTAGAAAATCATTAATATCGCCAAACTGTTGCTTTAGAATTTGTTGAACAGCATTTATGTCCGAGTCAAGTGATTGTCTTGTTTTAATCTTCTCTTTGTGGTTAATTGTTTATTTGCTGATCCATTTTTGGTTCTCCGATTTAGAAAGCTCACTATATAAGTTTATGTCGAGCTTTCTTTTCTTGGCTGGTAATTTATTATCCACTGATGGTTTTGACTGGATTTTGCGTATTTTGGCAGACAAAGGGAAAGGAGGAGGTAATGGAGACTAATGGAGTGTTAATTCTGGTGAGGGTAACTGATGTGATATGTCACATGAGGATGACACTCTCTTGGTACGACAACTGGTGACTGAAAGCGAAGCTTCTTTTTTGATTTAGGTGTCTTTTTTTGTTGCATCAATGAATCTGGTA